>NC_030678.2:104218471-104518471 GCF_000004195.4 Xenopus tropicalis | reverse complement strand
CACAGGGAAGGTAGTAGGTATAGTTCCTGTCAAGGCCTGTGCCTCCAGCGCTCCATAACTTGCACGTTTGAATGACATGCAAGTTGGGAGGATGGACAGAGGACAGATGGGGGAAGCCTAAGTGCTGGCCCCTACCTGTCCTCCATAATACAGTGCTGCCAAACAAAGCTCTGTAGGCATCAGGAGGTATCTGTGATCTAATTTAAATTGCAAAGACCAGCAGAAATTCTTCTGTTTGCAGGGCACAAAGTGCAAAAAACATGGTCGATTCTGCCCATTTTTTAAACTTTGCTCCCTGCCCTGACCATAATCAGGTTCAGTAGGCAGAAGAGGCACGTGCTCTAGGGGCGCTAGGCATATACTTCTTCTTTTGCTTACACCTTTTTCTGGGCAAGTGTCAGCAACCTGGCGGTACTCCATCACCATGTGTGAATGAGCCCCTGGGTACTACTTTGAGGGGGCTGGTGAGGAGGCGGACTGGGTTGCCTAGGGCACCTGACAGGCTTGAACTGGCACTAACCATAATAAATGGCCCCTATTAATTTTTACATAAACAACCAATAAATATGACCAAATCACTTTCACTTTCTATGGTTATGATTTAGTTAAAAAATTAACAGTACTTTATATTGCTGTCTGTTATATGTAATGTATGCAATTGTTTTTGTTTTTGCTGGTGCCAAAGAACATGGTATTATTTAGAATTTTGCTTATAGGGATTCTGTCAGGAAAAAAATATTTTTTTTTATCAAAAATGCTCCTCCAGCATAATCCTGCATTGAAATCCATTTTTCAAAGGAGTAAACAGATTTTTTAATAAATATAATTTTGAAATTTGACATGATGCTAGACTTAAACTTAGTTTACCAGGTGTCCTCAGCCACAGACTTGTTCTCTGATAAACTTCAGTCTCATGTTACTGCTGCAATGCATGTTGTGATGTTACCCCAGCATCCTATCAGCAGGACAATGGACAGGTAACAAGATAACAGCTCCCTGGCATCTAAAAATGCTGCCATGCCCCTTCCTAGTGGTAGATATAAGAATAGCACTCAATAGTTAAACAGCTAAGTTTGGCCATGACTCCTCCACTTAAGGTCCCTAGACCGATTCTGCAGCTAATCGGCCCATGTATCGGCCAGATATAAACACTACACCATAAAAAACATGAAAGAATCCCTTGGGCAAACTGAATAGGTTGTGTAAAATACTTAACTATAAAACTCACCAAAGTATGCAGAAAGCCTCGTTGCATATGCACTAAGTCTAGTGAGGGCGAGGGTGTCCAGCCTGTGCCACCTCATCTCAAAGTCCACCAACATGCACTAAGCATAGGCAATGATAATCTTAAGTAGTTTTAGAACTATTAGACAACAAATTGCCACTTCTTTCTCAACAATTTCCTAGCTTGGTCAAATTGTAAAAATGTTGATAGCTTGAGGGCAACCATTTGAAAACCACATTCAAAGGTCGCCCAAAGGTTTTAGGTAGATACCAGGCATTCATTTAATTTTGCAGTTGACCAATATTAGAATCTTTAGATTCGTATGTAATAAAGATCCACAAAAGACGCAGGGTCAGCTGTTAGAAATTTGTGAACACGGTTGAATAGACACTGGTGGACTTATTTTCAAAACATTTGACATAATGAGAAAATGTTCACTTTTAAACCAGGTAATTTTCTCTTAGCAAATAATATTGATTATACTGTTTCATTCCATAGATTCATTGTAATAATTCAGCTGTGTTCTGACAAATTTTGAATGCCTACATTTTTAGTGTGTTCAGTGAATTTTGTGTAATTAATTACATAGGCAATGCTGTGCCTTTGCTGTTGTCTGTTACACAAAGTATTTATAGGAGTAGCAGATTCAGCCATATCTTTTGGCCAAACAGCTGCTTACAGCCCCAGTTCCCTCTCATTTCCAGGTGCACATGTGCACTCCACTGCAAAATGATGTGGTGCAAGGTGTACACATTCTATAGAGTCACAATGGAAAGGGGATATTACACCAACCACTGTTTGCATGCACACTTAAGTCCGGTATGTCACACTGCAGAGGATCAATGAAGGTATTTAGTGTGTCATGGAGTTAAAACACTGGGGTTCATTTATCAACAGTGGGCAATTTGCACCTGTGCAATAACCCATAGCAACCAGTAAGTCTGCCAGTTTTGGGCAATAATGTTCTGTGATTCAACAGATATAGATAGATGATAGATAGATAGAGAGATAGATAGATAGATAGATGACTGATGATAGGTAGATAGATGATTGATAGATAGATAGAAACAATAAATCAATACAATAAAATGTAATTTTCTAAACAAACATAAAAAAACAAACACAAAGAGAATAAATTATCCCTGTTCTCCTTTAAGTTTTGTTACATAACAGTTAATCTAATGATAATCATCTAAACGCACAGTGACATTTCTTTTTATAATGCGAGTTAAAATGGTGATTTCGTTATTATGCCTATTATAGCTTATTTTTAATCTTATAACAAGCATAAGCTATCAAGATTATGCTCTGCAGCTTTAGTACTATGTAATTTAAAGGCCCTGAACATGCTTATAGCTAACACTTAGTTTAAGCGCATACTAAGCTGGCAAAATACCTCTTCTAGAAGATGCCTTATGACTGCTTATGACAATCAGCAACCTAAAGTAAATCATTTTACTGCTATGCTATAATATTAGAAAATGACATTTATGGTTTACGGCTCTGCTGAAATCCCCAAAGCTTTTAACTACAACTACATAAAAACAGCAAAACAAAAAGAATGTAAACTGAAACTCTAAACTTAAAGGAAACAGCCACAAAGGCCTGGGTCTAAGGGGGTAAGTCTTGCATCAGCTTCTGTCAGGTTATTCCAGTGGTGGCCAATAAAAAGGGCAACCATTTCTCTAGTTTTGGAAAAGAAACTTGTTGATAAAACTTAGTCCCTGTAGAAACACCTAAAGAAATACTAAAATTACCAGATGAAAGTGAGTGTAGGACTGGCCAGACCAGTGATGACTTTGAAGTAGTTGGCCAGCTTGAATATATTGCAATATATGGACAAACAATCCCCATTTGGTATACAGGAGCATTTTTAATAGGCTTTTGGCAGCTTTTTGTCCAACTTAACTTAATTTATTAGCATACTGACATAGGTGACTGCAGAGGATTTCTTGTGTCTGTTCTTCTTGTGGGACAGCAAGTTGATCTCTCTATTTAAAGGTTTAAACTTCACCCAAAAACAGTTTTGCTTTATAAAATAATTGTAAATTTAAGCAACTTCTTCAGAAAGGGATGAATCATGCACAATCTATCCAACGCTTTAAAGTCATGTGAATTTAGGGGTTCGGATTTGGTTTCACTGAGTGTTTGAAGCCAACATTCAATTTATGTATGCTGTGTGCACTGCAGAAAAACATTTTTTCATGTTGGGCAGTGAGTGGGCTAAAACCATTATAGAATTATGTGCGTGGACAGGGAGTCAAAATTTGTGTGCATGCACTCTAGCACTTAGTCTAGTTTTTCCCAGGGACCAAGGTCCTGAAACAGGGCCTGCCCTTCAGAAATAGAGACTAAAGAGAACCTTAGGCTATGGGTCATCACACACACTAAAACAATGAAGGCAGGGTGAGCTTTGCCCATCTCCCATCCCATCACCAGGACCTGCGTGTAGCCACTATTCTTATAAAATCTTACCAGCCAGGGCCAGACCTAGGAGCAGGCAGAAGGGTAGGGCACGCCAGTAGAGAGGTGCTCTCTTCTGGCACTCCTAAACTCAGTGTGCCAGGTTATTTTAAGGGGTGGGGTTTAGTTGTGGTGTCATGCACATGGGGGGGTCAATTGTGAGAGGGGATTGCCTTCTACTGTAGGGCCAGAGTTGCTATAGGGCGCAAATCAAGAGAAGCTCTGCTTTGTGTAGGGGGCAGAGGAAGTTACCCCACTCTTACACAACCCTACAACACTTCTTGGGCAGCCCGGCCCCAACTCTGCTGCTGTGTTTGCCGATAACATTATAGTAAGGCAATTTTATAGCCTGATATGCCCCATGCATCCTTATTTGCAGATTAGCATTACTGTGTTAGATGTCAATTATTTATTTTTTCCTATTTTTTATTTAAAATGTATTGTTACTTTTTAGTTATTTATATTCCAAGTGAATTTATAGAAAATATAAATTAAACATACCTGTTTAACTTAGAGACTGGATGTGCCCCTGGACATTTCAGAAGCATGTATTCTAACGTTACTGTCCTCTTATGTTTCTATTGTCTCAGAAGCAATGGAGAAAATGAAATATATGTAGTCATAAGATTCATACTAATTTTGGGATTTGTAAGTGTCAAATTATAGGTTTAATTGTTAATAGACACCTAAAAAGTACAGTAGTACTTGAACGTGTAGGTAGAATATTGTTAAAAATTTTCTACTACAACAAATCTTTGTTGTAGTAGTGGGGTAGGTAACAAAGCATGCAATATGGAATGCTATTTGGGCACCAGATTTGGGTGACATCAATGTGGCAGTGATATGGTTAAAACAAAAGATGGTATTTGCCCTTACTCTCATCAATCACAGAGAATGGAAAATTCACCAGACTTGCAGTGTCAGTAGAAGTGACAGATGCACTGTGTTATTTACAAAAGACCTCAACCAATCAGTTAGTGACTCCAGCATGCCCTTATTGTGACACCTGTTCCAGCATAACATAAAGGTGTTTATTCTGGACAGAATTTGCCCTTTCAATTGGCCGATGTCACAAGACTGATCTTTAATAAAAAAAGAAAATATCTCCTAGCAGTGATGCCTGTTATATTACTTTTTGAAAACTAATCAGTTACAGATTACTGGCTCAGAAAATAGTCATGGGATTGTCCAGATGGCCCAGTGGTTAGTCTTCAATTGCAACAGAGCAAGAGGCCTGACTGGCTTTGATTCACCGCTTAGCCTGCTGTTCCTAGCTCTGTCCCCGGCTGAAGGGGTTGTTCAATTAGAAGTCATGTTCCAGCAGTTCAGGCAGTGATGGGAATGGGGAAGAAGTAAGGCTGAAGCCCTGCACTTGTCTTGTTGAAGCACAGCTAATCCTGACAGCTAGCTGTCTTCCCATCAGTTATCGTACTGCTGCTGCCATTTCAAAGCTAGATATCGTATTGACCCCACACAGAGAAGAGCACAGACTATAGCCAAGCTAAGGGATGCAGAGAGCTCTCCAAGAATGCAGACTGGAACAATAAAGTAGAGCAAGGAGACTTTTAATTAAATTACACAGAAGAGTGAAAGAGATAAGACAGGTAAATTAATGCTAACTGAACAAGATCCTAGGCCCTAAAATAGTCAGTATAAACACAATTCAAATGTGCAATATTATTTAGATAATATTAAAATCAGTTGCCAAACATACTCACATTCCAGGTTTATTCAGCTTTGTAAACAACATTAGTTCAAATATGAAGGGCTAAAATCAAATTCAACTGTGTTTTTCAAAGCCGATATACCATGCTTTGCTTGGCAAGAACCCCATGCAAACAGGATGGACCTTGTGTCCTCACGTCTCCAGCCCCATCCTTTGAGCTTCAGGGTAGTAAGCTGCAAAAACAAACATTTACTAGTGATCTCTAATAAAACAATATAAGGGTAATTAAATCTAACGTCACAAAGTGTGCACCAAGTATAGTAACACATTGCAATCCTCCTACAGGTAGACCCTAACTGTACTACACACTAGGTTTGTTGGTTGATGGGGCCATTATCCTACAAAAAGTTATGTAAGTGGACGACTGGAGTATTTGTGGAAAAGATCCATTTTGGCTCAAGCCTATATAAGTAGGTCTGTATCCTTCTTTGGCCCAGCAGAGGAAATACTAATTCAGCAAATAGAGTTGCGTCTGTGGAACCTTTTTATAAACACTATGATTGTGTTTGGTGTGGTGTAGTGTAGATGGTGTAGAGCTGAAGAAAGCTCAGGGTTTAGGAACAAAGGAAGAGGACTGACCAGTCAGAGATTTATGACCCAAAATGCTGCCCGGCCAAAACTTCCTCCTTCTCAAGTCATGTATTTGTTTCATAAATATGTACATTGTAATCCTCAACTTTTAAATCCAAGTTTTAATATAATAAAAGACTACAGTGGGTATTTCTATGCCCAGTTAGAGCTATGCTAATGTGATTTCTACAGAAAAAAGATAATGATATATGAATTAATCCGAGTACATGCATGTAAAAATTGTATCTGCATTAGTGTAAATATCCCAATGGGGAACTTTAGTTTTCTACACTTGGCGGCTTATATTAGCCAGTACTTGGCCACATAGGGAACTATTGCAGCAAGTGATAGAGTAAGTTATTTGCTGCAATAGGTATATGAATGGACAGTAACAAGAGTAGTAACCTTGGCATTACTTGGCATTACTGTTCACATGGAAAACTATGTGGCAAGTGACCAACTGTGAGAATATAATTATAATAGACCCTGTATTAGATATATTTTGATGAAGGATTTTATTTAAACTGAAAGACTCTCTAAACTTTACTTGAGTCATGGAAATAGAAAAACCCAGTGGAATATATAATGGTCCTGTCTGTGATCCTCCAGCTTATTCTGTAATTCAAAGCCAGCCTGGAGGGCTTTAGAGTAGATGTTCCCAATCTACTGTTCTGAAGGGCCCCTTAATTATTGGTAAGGAGAACTGGAGCATCCAAACTGTGGCCTACCAGCTGCAGTCTGGACATCTGCCCCAGTATCATGGTTCTACAGAAACTAAAGAGTTTGTCCCTCCCACAAGCAGCTGTATACTCAGCAGTATTACTTTAAACACATATGACCTTCCCTGTACTCACTACCTATAAAAAGAAGATAAATACATATGCATATTGCATATTGTTTGAAAAGCATGTTGCTGGGTGAAAGTAATGGCCCTCCTACACATTGCCCCATACAAGTGCTTCATACACAATATCTTTTCCACAAGCATGTGTTACTAAAACCTGCTGTATTTCTGTTCCACAACCACTGTTGCCTGCACTACGTCTATCCTACATGCTGTATTTAATTGCCTCCAGAAGTATATATGTTGCTTAAAGAGGACCTGTCACCCACACATAAAAAACTGTTTAAAAACAGTTCTTTGCAAATGAAGCACTAAACCAAAATTATGTTTTCTATGAAAACATCCATACCTGTTGTAAATGTATTTTAAAATCTGAGCTGTCAATCATATATTGCGGGGCCGGAAATTACTTTCACTTTCCATTTAACATGTTGTTGTACATGTGCATAGGTAGCAAGTTCCAAAATGTGGAGCATAAACAAGATTTTGGGATGATGCAAAGTTTATCTTAATATCAGTGTTTTCAAAATGGCAGTTGCCTGTTTGCAACAGGGAAACAGGATTTAAATAATTATTTTAGTATAAATAAAGTCTATTTTGTTCAACTAACATGATATAAAATGGAATTATTTATTAAGGTGACAGGTAAAATAATTCACTCTACCATTTCATTCTACCATTTCTTGAACCAACAAATGTATTTTTTTAGCTATAATATAATATAATAATGTTTCTCCTACTGCCATGTTACTGGAGGAGTCCCAAGCCAGACTTGGATTTCTTACTATTGAGTGCTATTCTGATATCTACTGGGAGCTGCTATCTTGCGTCCTTCCCATTGTTCTGCTGATCAGCTGCTGGGAGGGAAAAGGGAGGGGAGATATTATTCCAATTTTCAGCGCAGCAGTAAACACTGACTGAAGTTTATCAAAACACGAGTCACATGGCTGTGGCTCCCTGGGAAATACAGAATATGGTTAGCTCCATATGAAATTTCAAAATTAAATATAAAAAAAAAATCTGTTTACATTTTTGAAAAACAAATTTTAATGCAGGATTCTGCTGGAGAATCTCTATTAACTGATGTGTTTTGAAAAAAACATGTTTTCCCATGACAGTATTCCTTTAATTACCAAGGACTGCCCCCTGGGATCATATGATTCACGGTGCATAAATACAAGCCAAGGCACTCATACATGTTAGGTCACATCAGCCAATGAATGGGCAAAGTTCTGTCTTTTACTCCCACACCTTTCTCTGTAACAGAGCTGGTCAGGTGATCTCTGAGGGAGCACACAGCCCATCACAAAATGGTGGTTCAAGGGAAAAGATGTAAAAGGGAAATATTTATTGATACATATATATTCCAGCTTGGCAAGACTCTTTAATAGGCCACTTTATATGATATAAACTATCTGTTTGTTAAAGAGGACCTGTCACCCAGACATAAAAAGCTGTATAATAAAAGTCCTTTTCAAATTAAACATGAAACCAAAATTCATTTTTATATTAAAGGAGAAGAAAAGGCTAAGTCACTTGGGGGTGCCAAAATGTTAGGCACCCCCAAGTGACTTAGATCGCTTACCTTTTACCCCGGGCTGGTGCCCCTGTACGGAGAGAACAGCACCAGCCCGGGGTAGCAGCGAGCGCTTCCTCCTTCCTATTCGCTTGCGCGCGCATGCACAGTAGAGTGAAAAGCCGAACTTAAACAAGAAAGTCGGCTTTTCACTCTACTGCGCATGCGCCAGCCCACGGATTTCGTTGGCAGAGAAAAAAGGAAGGAGGAAGCGCTTCCTACAGGTACCCCGGGCTGGTGCTTTTTTCTCCTAACAGGGGCACCAGCCCGGGGTACAAAGTAAGCGATCTAAGTCACTTGGGGGTGCCTAACATTTTGGCACCCCCAAGTGACTTAGCCTTTCCTTCTCCTTTAACACATCCTAACCCATTATAAAGGCCTTTAAAAATCCCAGCTGTCAATCATGTAATGCTTGACCCGCCTCTATGCCTTAGGCATAGAGGCGGGGCAGACAATAACTTTAGCTTTCCGTTCAGTACTATGTACATGTCACTGCACATCTCACTTTTCCCCTCCCTCCTCACCATCTAATTGTGTATCCTGTGCATGGGCATGGGCACCTGGTCCCCCGTTCTGGCACATAAACAAGTCTTTGGCAAGATACACAGCTTGCCTTCATAACAGTGTCCACAAAATGGTGCCTGCCTGCTTGCTTTAATTGAGTAATTCCAAGACGGAAGGAAACAAGATTTTTATTATTTATATAAAGTAAGTAAGTTTTATTTTGCTCAACTAACTATTTCTTAGGGTGACAGGTCCCCTTTAAGTATTCATTCTAAAGGCATAATTTTCCTTTTAAATAAAACCATTGTATTATCACCAAGTCACACTATATTGCAATTTGGTTCACTTACCAAACTGACAGAAATTATTCCGGTTATACCATACTGTCATGTTTGGAAAGAGAAGTGCAGAGTAAGAGAGTACAAATAACAGCTATATTACTATATTCATGCAATTTAGCCATAGACCAATGATTATCCTACAGCCAGTAAATAAAATAGAAAATAGCTCAAACGTCTGAAGAAAGTTGACAGGGTTCTAGAACCCCTGCTGCCAAATGATTCATGGTATGTCAGATTCTATCACTGCCAGACACTGGAGGCTTGAGATGTCTCCCAGATTCCCAGTGCATTCATATTTTTATTGATAAGGCACAGTCATAAACTGAGCATTTTGCAAAAAGAAGGAAGTGTCAGGATATAACAAATTATAATATTATTCACAGATAATATCATGAAACATAAAAAAAATAGCTTGAAAGTAAGAGATCTTTCTACAGAAAATCTTGGAGTTGCAGTGGGCGTGTGGAGAGATTTACAGGCTCTGTAAGTGTATTAGGTTTATAGTGCATGGCCGAGATGGAAAGTAAATGCATTTCAAGAGGGCAGCACACGCATTATGTTTTCTGAAGATGAAATGCTCCATTGAAATGTGGAATTTTCGGATGAGTCTTGAAGATGAGTGAAAAGGACGACAGTTCTAGAATGAGACAGCAGGAAATAAAAATACTTCTTTTTCTGCCTGCCAATAAATACTGTATTCTATGAAAGCACTCTTACCATTTATCATCATAATATTGGCGCATAGTGTACTGCTGTGCTATCAGAAACATTCATGTGTTTGTCTATATAACAGAGGATGCTGGGGACAGACACTACCAGGAAAATAGACACTACCAAGAAAATATATTTTCCTATAAACATATATTACTGTACTGGGAATTCTAGTATGTAAAACTGTATTTTAGGTCAATGTATCTGTAACCACTGAAAAATATCTTTTCTAAAAAAAATGTCAAAATGTTTTTGGTGCCTGTGGATGTGGTTAGATTAAGTAAATCCTTTATCTGGGTAAAGGTGGCCATACACCTTAAGATCCGCTGATATCGGGAGAATCCAGGCTAATTCGATCGTTTGGCCCTGGGGCCAAACGATCGAATTATAATGACGGGTATAAGAAAAGTAGTAGATTCAATGAGATTTTTAAACCTGCCGATCGAGATCTGGACGATTTCAGGCCAGATATCGGTCGGGCAGTCCCGTCGTTCCTGTATAGGGACCTACCTGTAGGATTATTCTTACCTGATTAGGATTGTGTACTTTGTGATGCAGATGCTTTGAATTCTGGCAAGATCAGTTGACCCACTGCTACTACCAGGAGTATATAAAGCCAAGTGGGGACACATAGGGGCAGATTTACTAAAAATCTGATTTTTTTTGTTTTTAGAAACTCACTTAAATGTCTGAGAGTTTTTTGATTAAAAAACATTTGATCAATTATGTATTTAATAGTCACTATAATTTGTAAGTTGATCATCCAAAAATTTCACATTTTGTGTTATTTTTATGCAAAATGTTCAATCTTTTTGTCTTGAAATTTATTTCCACAAATCCTCTTTATTTTTCCTAAAGTGCTATAAAGGCCATTTTAGGAGTATTATCGCTCATTTTTGGAACACAGTAAAGTGTTTAAGTTTCACCTTTAGCTATGTGAAATAGAAAACAATGATGTCATTAACTGCCCCTTGAAAATATGTGAAATAGAAAACAATTATGTGATCAACTTTCCCTTGAAAATGTGTGAAATAGAAAACAATGATTTGATTAACTTCACCTTGAAAGTGTGGAAAATAGAAAACAAAAATGTGGTTAACTTCCTCTTGAAAATGTGTCATGGAAAGGCTGTTACTGACTATTTTATTTCTTGTGTTTTTTAAAATAGAACTCTAAAAATTTGAGTATTAAAAGCCTCCATAGCACTCAATGGTTCTTGGCAGCTTAAACCTGGCATACTTTTTGTCAGTTTAAAAAAGTCACATAAAGTTTTATAAATCTTAAACATTCATGGTTTTTAAAAAAATTATACACATTTTTTATGCTCAGAATGATACAAATTTTTTCAAGAAAAAAAAGAAACAATTGTATACACACAAATCTCGAGAAAAAAAACATTTCCCAAAAAACCTTAGTAAATGGGCCCCATACTGTTCATACATATCAATGGAAGTGGGTCAGGGGAGTTACAGGGTTTTCTCCACTGGTGCAGGAAAAGAAAAGGTTCCTGTAAAATACCATTTTTTATCTCCCAAGCCTGTAAAACAATCTGGGTTAGAACTAAGGGTAGACAGAAGAGGCACACACTTAAGGCAATGGGCACTTACCTCTTTACCTGCCTGCCCCAAGTTTTGGTCAGTCTGAAGTCCTAAATTTGGCCAGTCTGATTTCGCTTGTGAAACTGGAAATCGGCACAGGCACAATCACGGGAGTGGAGGAGGGATGCATGACAGCTGCATTGTTTAGGGGTGGGGGGTGATCGCCTTGGGGTCCTCCAACCCTAGGCCCACCTCTGAAAACAATTATTAAAAAATGTCAGTAATATCCCTTACATATCCCTTTTCATACTGTTCCTCTTCCCCATGCCACATATTCCTTTATATTGATTTCCATCCAATATGGCTAGCTAAAGGCTGCTGAGATGTGCTATACCAATACACAGGAAAAGCAAGGAAGAACAGGTAATTGCCTAACTGTCCAAAACATTAGGGGTTATTTACAATTTCCCTGGGCACAATCTGGGTGCAAAAGCACACCTCCTATGGCTGCACTGTGCACCTTTTGCCAGAGGGGGGGGTGTCAGGCCGCACAGACAGACTTGGCCTTACCACCTGACATAGGGGTACATGATATACTGTATTTGTTGAAGATTTTGCTTTTCAAATAATATGATTTCTGTAACATTTTACTACTTCAACTAAGAAGTCATATTTCAGAAAATTTGAACTAGGCAATCCAGATGGAAGTTTTGACTTTTTTAACATTTAATAACACTTTACTGACTGACAGGAAAATTGTGTAAATAAATAAATTCTGATGTTTATTAAGGCCTCTTTTTCAAATGTGCCAATATGACAAAAATTATTTGATTGCTTTAGGGCTCTTACAGACTAGGATTTCATCATGCTGTTCCTTAAGGTGGATCTTTCATACATTTAATCGCACAGGCAAGCAGGTGGAATAAAACTTGATGCGTTCCAGCTGCATTTGGTGCTTGTGTGTGTGTGTCACAGTGAGAACAATTACATAGAAAATATAGCACTGCATTTCTTCAGGCGATGCCTTACAGTGGAACACATGAAATACTCAAAGGGCAGGGCAGAGATCAGACACAAATGCTTGTCTGTAAGAGCCCCAAAGGTCTAATAAGTTCTTAAGAATTAGAGGAGTTTAGCATGTTATGCATGTACAGGGCAGGGTGCAAACTACTATGTTTCTGCACTTTGCACCCTGCAGGCTGGTAGTTGAAATGAAATATTCCCAATTGCAAGGTTCAGGCTGCACCAAAATCCCCCACCGCAGTTGCTCAGTACACAAGCACTAAGGGGACCGTAACCTAATCCATCAAGAAAAGGCTGGATTCGGCCCGAATCCCGAACCAAATCCGGGATTCATTGCATCACTAAAATTACCCCTCTTATGTTCTATGTTAGGCTGATGTCAGACGTAGCGTATTCTCTGCAAGTCGAAAAACACTTGCAGAGAATACGACCCGCTACTTTAAATGTGCCCTACCTGTGCCTGCACACAAATGAATGAGATATGCGCTGGTGCAGGCACATGTAGCCAAAATAAGCATAAAAATGCAAGACTTTACATTCTCTCGTGTTTTTATGCGTATATCGGCACCAAGTATCAGAAGATAGTTACCTGAAAAAAGAGATACATGTTTTCATAAGCTCTGGTACATACACTTGTCACGTGATTTCAATATCTACAGCCCCATATGCTATAGTATTATAAATTAGCTTATAAATAGGATTAATCCCTTAAAGATTCCTGAGAGGCCATCACAGTTATACTGCAAATTACATCTATTAGATGGAGGCTCCCTAGAGGTTTAAGGGTATGAAGACACCCTACCGGTCTCAGCCATCTCCCTTGTAAATGTTTAATACTAACACAAAAGACACACATGCAACGGTAGCTGATCAAGTTAGCATTGAGGTATGGTGCTCCTAGGGAAATTGTAAGTAAATATTTTAAAAGCTCTAGTACAAGCCAAGTCAATGGCAAGTACAAGACTAGGGGGCTGATTTTCTAAGACACGAATTCGAATCTGAATTGGAAAAATTCCGATTGGAAAACAAACATTTTGTGACTTTTTCGTATTTTTTGCGTTTTTTTCGGCGCCTTTACGACTTTTCGGAAATTGTCGCGACTTTTTCGTTACCAATACGATTTGCGTGAAAAAACTTGAGTTTTTCGTAGCCATTACGATTCGCTCGTATCTTGTCGCGACTTTTTCGTATTGAGCGCTCGTAAGCGACGGGCGAAACTTTCAGACTTAGCATGATTTTGGAAGCCTCCCATAGGACTCAATGGCACCCTGCAGCTCCAACCTGGCCCAAGAAAAGTCACGATACTGAAGCTTGAATGAATCCGAACGCTACGAAAAAATTGCAACATTTTGCGCAACTTTCGGAATGGCTACGAAAAAGGCGCGACTTTTCGTGCAAGTTTTAACGCTACGAAAAATCGCCAGATTTTGCGCAACATTCGGAATGGCAACGAAAAAGTCGCGATAATTTTCCGAAAAATCGCCAAATACCGATCATTACGAAAAAAACGCAATCGGACGCATTCGGCCCGTTCGTGGGTTAGTAAATGTGCCCCTAGGGGTAGATTTGTCTGCTTGCATTTTTCCAGTGCTCTGATTATGGTTTCACCTAGAAATAGTCAGTGATCTGATATACCTATCCATTTCCTATCTCACACAGCAGTCTAATGGTTTGTTTAAAGCAAGAAAAGTAGAGATGACAACAGAATGAATAAAAGCATAAGATTATATTATATTTCCAGGGTTTAAAGCAATAATTGGTGATTTAGATAAGAATCCCTGATAATGTGTAATTCACAGTTATACAAACAGCAAGAATCCTATGACTGAAAGGAGGCTAAAATAAATCCCCTTACAGCAGCATGTGATTTAAAAGGAAAACTATACCCCTGAATAATGTAGGTCACTGTAAGAAATATATTGCATAAAACAGCTCATATGTTAAACCCTGCTTAATATAAATAAACCATTTTCATAAAAATATACCTTCTTAGTAGTATGCGCCATTGGGTAATCCTAAATAGTAAACTGCTATTATAAATGCTAAGGGGCCGCCTCCTGGGATCATAGGATTCACAGTGCACACAAATAAGCCAAGGCACACATACATGCTAGGTTTCATCAGCCAATTAATGGACAGCGTTCTGCCTTTTGCTTTCACACTGCTTCCTGTTACAGTTAGAGCTGCATTATTTCTGGTCATGTGATCTCTGAGGGAGCCCACAGCTGATCACAAAATGGTGGATCAAGGGAAAAGATGCAAAAGGGCAATATTTACTGATAGATATATTCCAGTTTAGCAAGATTCTTTAATAGGTCACTTAATATGATATGAACTATATGTTGGTTAAGTATTCATTCTAGGGGTATAGTTTCCTTTTAAGCAGCTTGTAAAGTTGAGTACAAAGTTGTAATGTAATGATGTAAATACGGAATGCAAGACTTCAGCCAAATTGCTGCAACAAATGGCAGTAAGTGTTTTGGCCTACATGATTCCCATTTTTTCTGTGGCAACCAATTAGTAATCACCTTGCTTACAACTTTTTATATTGCTTTTTTTGTTTCAGGCCTCTTCAAGTTACAGATGTTCTACAACAATGTGGGTGTTCTGTGGTTTAAAAACTTTTGTAAAAAATATGGAGTGACACTGCTCTATGTAGCATAGCCCTATTGATGTATTTATTTTGGGTTTGGTACTGCGGCTCAACAACTGCTGTTTGTTGAACTGCTTCTTATTTTGCAACACTGAACTGAATTTTAGGGAGATTTGGTTGCTATACCTCAAGATAGAATGCTGGTGGCAGCAGTCAATATATTGATCTCAAGTGCATACAGATAATATACAACCTGGTGCAAAGTTTGTAACTGGTCTAATCACCTATAACGACCAATCAGCAGGCAGCTTTTATTGGTCACCTGTTAAAAGGCAAACATCTTATTTGTCACAATGGGCAACTGTGAAAGGGCAAACTTTTATTGTCTTTTATTACATATGCGGGAATCTCTTTTTTCAACTGGCAAATCTGTGAACATTTTTATTTAAAACTGTACATTTTGCTATGTATGTTTGTAGATACGAATCTTTCCAAATTTAAATATTTGTTCTTCAGTCTTTTGGAGGGTTATCCCACTGCAGCTGAATATTTCTTAAAAGAAAGATTAGCCTCAGCATGTTTATTTTTCTTGCTTAACCTTGTTGTGTTGCTTTGCAAATATTCCCAAAGGAAATATGTTTTTAACAACACTACACATATCTGTGGTTAAAGCAAGTTATCTTTTCTCAAAATCTGCAGAAATAGCGTATAAATACTTTGTAGAAGGTAAAAGGGTAAATGGATAAAAGGGATATGTACAGTATCAGTTTTTGGAACGGATATGGGTTACAACACATCTGTTGCTGAAGAGAGATTTTAATCATAAATGTAAAAAAGTGTGAGAGTGGGGCTGCTCCCTCTTGGAAGGAGTTTGCTACATGTAGTCATATTGAGTTGTCCATTTTGCCTTGTCTTCAAACCAAAGATACAGAAGAAGAAACTAAAAGAACAAGAATAAAACAATCTTTTATAACCACTGAAAAATTATGGCAGTAGGTGCCCCAACTAATAATCACCATCTTACCTGAACTGCCCATCCTAAGCTTGTAACCAATCATGTCAAATAACTTTTAAATGTCTCCGCCTACCAAGGCATCATTATTTTAAAGGAGCAGTATACTGATTAATTAGGGGGTTTAGAATATATTTATAAAACGTTTGGCTTTTCTTTGAATAGTATAACACGTACTTTTGTGTTAAATGGATGTAAAGTTAAAATGTTACTATTCGGTTAACCTAAGCAGGCATACTACTGTTTATAACAAAATGTGGCCCCTAGTTGCCACTGTCCTATGTGAACATAGCCATGTTTATTCACACCATATACCTTTCCCAAACATACAAATCCATAAGGGCTACCCACTTTCCTGTTGGTGGCTCTATCAAGCAGTACTTGGATGAAGATCTCTGAGGTACATAAGATACCCATATTGATGTTTTTAACTTAAAAAATAACAATATTTGACTTTTCTATATTACCTTATTATAACACTGTTAATTGATAGAATGAGGAATCAATGATATTTTCCTATCCAGCTTTTGTCGAGGTTGTTAAAATGTGGTTGAACTAATAAACTTTTACTTTACAGATATAACTGAATCTCCATAACTAGACTGAAAAGGACATTAATAAAGGATGAGTAACAGCGACAGAAGCATAAACATATCATTCATTGTTATACAGTATGATAAAAATGGACCTTTGTTTCATATTCCAGTGCAAAAATGATAAAAAATGGACCTTTGTTTCATATCCCAGTGCAAAAATTTCCACCCTCTACAAAATTCAAGCTAAGTATCAGTGTCCCCAAAAATGCTTACATTTTAAACTTTTAGTAGGATTCATTGGTGGAATGTGAAAATCCTTCTTTATTTTTCTCAACAAATTTTGTACGTCAGCAATGTCACAAAGCATTTCTCTACTTTTGTTTTTTAGGAATGCCCTGGAGCTATAAACGCAGGGGCTGCATGACAAGGGATCCGAATGACCAGCACACAGATTACACTGGTTTATGTTTAAATATTGGCAGAATCACATGCAACCATGATTAGTTAGAAACAGTTAAGGCAGGAGTAAGCTTGGCTGGGGTCGGAGAAAGAGAGGGATGTGATGTCAGGGGAAGAAGCACTCACTTCCTTATCTTATGAGCAGGTAGATATTTTGCAAAAATGTCAGTAGTTTTCTTATTTATGTTCTCATATTATCTATTAATAACTGAATGTGAATGTTTTCCTGAATGTGTTTTTAAAGGGCATGTCAACCAAAAAATAATTTTTTGCATAATGAAAGAAAACAAAATTCTAAGCAACTTTCCAATATGAAAAAATTAAAAATTTAGGTTTCTTTTATTATGCAAAAAATTATATTTTGCATTGCCTTGTCCTTTAAAGCAATATTGCACAATTACACTTTTCCAAAACTTTCCACTTAATTTCCAGAATTCTACTAACCAAAAATATCATTATAAGTGCAAGAGAAGTGACCAACGAGATTGCTGATTCCCAGCACTATGGTAGGCATCTTGTTCCAGGGTCAGCGGCTGCATTAAAATGCAAGCAATCCTCCAATGAGAATCTCAGCAATCTCATTAGTCACTTCTCTTGCACTTATAATGATATTTTTGGTCAGTAGTATTCTCATTGGTGAATTTCCTTGTATCTATAATTACGTTTTTCGGCAACTTCTATGGCAAAACTAGGGGGCGCAGTGGGGCAGCATTATGATTGGGTTTACAACCTCTCTAAGCTAGATTCTATTTCATGAGAAAAAACTTGCTATCTAATGATAACTATGTTTTCCATTTAATTATGAAGGGGAAAACAAACACAAACTCCCTTTATCTAAAAAGGAGGCACAGCTTTGAAAATGCCCCATATTAAAATAAGTAAAATGAGGTATATGTGAGGTAGAGAGTATCACCCTCCCTTGTGCATGTCTCTTCTTGGTACAAAATACAGCAGGAGCTGCAACAATTGGGGTTGGTCAACATGTTCTACAATTTATTAGGCTGCTAAATTCTACTTGACCCTCTAAAGAGAAATAAACACTACAAATGTACTGCATGTATGTAGTATACTTTGTGCTATACCTATATCCAAATGAATGACAGCATAATATCCTCTAAATGGTACAGAGGAATAACCACCTATGTGTTGTTAAAATATCTTGCTTGATACTAATGTTCTAGAGGTTGCTTTGGCAATGCACATGTTAATAGTCTCCTGATACTTAGCTGCTCAAGGTAATTAAATACAGACAGGAAGCTCATATATTGGTTTTAAAACGTTTTAATGTTGAGATTTTCTTTTGAAACCAAAGCAGCCAGAGCAGAAAATTCAAAGTAGCATATAACCTTTCAACTTTCCAACATGAAGCACATCTGGAGGATAAAGGGGATTAGAACTTTTGTGCACTTATAGCCCAAACAACTAGTCTTCATTTTCACTGTCACAGTCGTTAATTCAAGTGCTTTGTTTGATCGTTCAGTTCCGTAACCTTTGCAGAATTGCATATTTTGTCTTCCATGGCCCTAAAAGGTAAAAAAATAAATGAATACAAAAGCAGATTGATCAGATGGCATATTGTTCTAGTGTCTAGTAAAAAATCAAGGTTTCCCTCTGTTGAAGCATTTCTCAACATTCTGAAACTTTTCAGGACATTACTCCAGAATCATAAAATTGTTTATAGATTTGGAACATTTACTAAGCATTTTCCCCAGCAAGGCTGCCACCTACTTATTTTAGACCAATGCCATTCTACCTGTTTGCTTATATAATCATCCCAGGCTAGAACTCTATGAAGCTTTTACAGCAGCTTGTAAATATGCTGTCCAGGAAATGACACCTATGGACCTTTCAAGAGCAATAATAAAGGAAGGGGCAGCACAACTTCCTTGACTGGATTGTTATGAAGCGAGTGCTTGGGCACCATCCTGTGATTGAGCTTCCCACTAGTGACAGCATACTTCAGCATAGGATAAGAACAATGGAAATACAAAATAGAAGAATGACTTAAAATACTGGGAATATGTGTATTTGACAGTAGTTACCATTTAAATAGATTGTATCATTTATTTCTGCACCACAGAGACCTTATCCGCACACCCTAACACTCCAAAAAATTTTTTGTCCGGTGCACACTGCTAGAGGGATCGGCACCCTCCAAATACACTGCAGCAACAAAAAAAGCAAATGGCACTCAGGACTACAAACAAGGGTAAAACCCTTTTAAAAGTTTTATTGCGGAGGTGCAACGTTTCGGGGCAATGTGACCCCTTTATCAAGCATCATTTATTTCTGCAGCACGTATTTGGCAGTGCTGTTCTACATTTAAAAATCATAAACAATTACACTAAACCTGAAACTGTTATAAATGGAATAGCAGTCCTGTGTATATCTACATTTCTCCCTATGTCTGGAAATACATGTAATAAAATGTTTTTTTTATCTGAATACATTAGCTAGGTTTTCTTAAATATTTATTCATACCACACAGTGATGGCTGTGTAGGGAAATGAAACAAGAGATCAAAGGGGGCCCACCCGCAGGATCACCTCATAATATTTATTGCTCCTTTGGAAGGATACACTACAAAGGCATAGATTACACTAGATTACAGTTTTTTACTTCACATTGTCTCATAGTTTAGCAATGTTTATGTCTGTCTGCAATATAGACATCCTAAAGAAATAATTTGAAACCAGGCTGTTACACGCCATCGATTATAAGAGTGGCAATCAGCTCCTGGGGTCGCTGCAATTAAGACTGTCCATTAGAATCTGTGTGTGAGACTATAGGGTAAATCTCTCAAAAGAGCTTGGCACAAAATGAAAATGTTCACCCTTTGGCAAACATACCCCTGCCAAACCTGTAAAAGTGAAACGCTGTGTTGAATATTTTTTGTTAAATATCCCCCTTCATCTCTTGAAAGCATGTGCAAAGTAACTGTTCTGTAAGAGAGAAGACCAAATCAAGAAGCAATGAAGAAGCAGGGCATGATGCATGAAATTCTGATATTTAGACCCTCAACCAGTCACTAATGTGTCAATGTACCTGTCTTGAACTGTGGCGATTTTAGTGTTTTTTACACAGCGTAACAAATTAATCTTTAGAATTCTTTAGAAAGGCCTATGAATTATCGGTGCAGAGTAAAGTGTGTGTACATTGAGGACACTATAAGGCTCTTTTGTAAAAGCTCACAAAAGATCACTGTAGGTAAATTTCTAAACTCTCTGTTCATTAGGATAGGATTTTTGGGGACATATTGAACAAAAGTAAAAGTTTACCCTAAGTATGCCCCCCAAACATTCTTATATTCAATAGAATGCAGCTGTGAAATTCAGCAGTTGTTAACTAAGGTTCATATTATTTTCAACATTTGACAAATATGCTTCTAAGATATTAGTAGGTATTAGTATGAGCAGCCAAGGCCTCATAGAGGACTTTATTAGAAACTCTGATATAGAGCTTGTTTAGTGTTCTCTAATTGTAAGTCATGTATCTGCCTCAAGAACAGGTTGTGTATGCTGGTAGTAGTGGGAAGGCAATCATTTCCCTTGAATTAGATGAGACCTGGACTGCAAAACAGCTTACATCATGGGTTTATAGTCACTACATAAGCATTTATTTCTATAAAAGAATTAATAGAATACAGTTTCTCAACTTGTTATTAAAAAAAGATAATCCAAGACTGACATCATAATATTATCCAAGTAATGTTAAGGACCCATGCACTGGAGATCATTGTCTTTTTAACCTGTTGTAGGTTTGATGGAAACATACAGTATCCCATCTGCAGTAAGAACAATATATTAGACTGTAGTATGGGCTGAGTTCTATGGCATGAAAGGCAAACTCTAGGGCCCATAAAAAAGTATGCTATTGCAGATGGTCCATCAGATTATATTCAACCATCTACTTTGATAGTGAAAGTTGTGTTCATTTCCTTATTTTGCAGTTAGGTCCACCAGACAAACTGGTGTCGAAGGCCCTCTAACCACATTAAAATATATTCCTACCACAGCTGGCTTAAATGGAAACTGCATTACATTCACTTTCTGCTGTGTCATTTTCTCCTATTTTCTTTATTTTCTTTGCACCCTTCCACCTTTGTTTAATGTTCTCCAGTTTTCTCTCCTTAGGCCTCTTTTAATTTACCCTTTACTCCCCAATCCCATATTGCATTGTAAGCAGTTAGTGCATTATCAGCATGCTGAATTACATTAGCCATGTCTTACATTGTGCCTTTTTAAATAAACTAAGGCCCAGTATAAAGAAAATTAGCCTTTTGGACCATAGGAGATGTATGTAAAGTTTTTTGTATTTCACAGTGATAAGAACCTTTTTTTGTAACACAATCTCTGCCTTCCATAGTCTTACGCACTATAGTAGAAATGTGTGTGTGTATGTATACGGGCTGAATATAATAATATGCGGTTTATAATAGGATTCCGCGTTTATGTTGTATAAAGTATTTGGTTTTGCCTGTTCAATTCTGTTTAAAGAATCTGATAATCTATGTGGTTAGAATGTGACTGGTTTGGAAGGATACAAAGAAACATTCTGTGCTTGTTCCCTATGATGTCATGACAATGGTTAGGCAATAATCAGGGTGCTAGGGCCCAGTTTACCCTGGCAACCAGGCAGTCGTCTAAATAGTATAGAAAGTGATAAAAAGTGACATTAACTACAACATTGTAGTAGTTATTGTCATTGTAGCTAAATAGTTTTAGCTGCTGGGGTCAGTGACTCCCAACTGACAGTTGGAAAAGGTAGAAGAAGAAGACAAATAATTGAAAAACTCCCCAAAAAAAAATATAAAATGAAGGCCAATTGAAAAGTTGCTAATTCTATTACTAAAAAAAGTTAACTTGAGCAACCTTTATTAAAGTTTTGCATATAAACACATTCCAGCTGTAGTTGTATATATAATACATTCTCTTCTTGCCAAGGTACTCATTTTTTTCTGATTCCTTATGAACCAAACCTTACAGTTTTGGGTTGTTGAAGGAAAGCTTGTGAGTGATCGTTATCGCTCAAGAATTAGGTAAACATGAATGGTTTATACCTTTTTTTTGTTTTTACAAAATAACAATTATCAAGTAATAACAATAAAAACAAAAAACAGTTCACCAGGTCTGTCACTCGAAAAAAAAAGGAAGAAAATGGGAAAATGGGCAAATTTTCAGCATATCTTCTGTGATTGTTGATGGATTATTAGTGCAGAATATATTCCACACTGACCAAATAGTAACAAAGGTTTTCAGCCTATTTTAATTATGTGCTGCCATTGTAGCTGTTACTTCTATTGCATGTATTGTTTGCTGCATTCCATAGGGATGTCCTGATTCCCATTCCTGATGCATTAAATACATGAAATAGGAATTTTACGTTATGATTAGGTACATGCTCTGGAAAATATAACAGTAGTGCTGTCTCAGGGGCAATTGGCACATTCAACTGGAGCTCCTTATTTATCCATTGGAACACTTGTTTCCATAATTCGGCGGAACAGGGACATTCCCACCACATATGATATAACGTGCTTCGTTATGTACAGGTCCTTTTCAAAAAATTAGCATATTGTGATAAAGTTCATTATTTTCTGTAATGTACTGATAAACATTAGACTTTCATATATTTTAGATTCATTACACACAACTGAAGTAGTTCAAGCCTTTTCTTGTTTTAATATTGATGATTGTGGCATACAGCTCATGAAAACCCAAAATTCCTATCTCAAAAAATTAGCTTATCATGAAAAGGTTCTCTAAACGAGCTATTAACCTAATCATCTGAATCAACTAATTAACTCTAAAAACCTTAAAAAGATTCCTGAGGCTTTTAGAAACTCCCAGCCTGGTTCATTACTCAAAACCGCAATCATGGGTAAGACTGCCGACCTGACTGCTGTCCAGAAGGCCATCATTGACACCCTCAAGCAAGAGGGTAAGACACAGAAAGAAATTTCTGAATGAATAGGCTGTTCCCAGATTGCTGTATCAAGGCACCTCAGTGGGAAGTCTGTGGGAAGGAAAAAGTGTGGCAGAAAATGCTGCACAACAAGAAGAGGTGACCCGGCCCTGAGGAAGATTGTGGAGAAGGACCGATTCCTGACCTTGGGGGACCTGCGGAAGCAGTGGACTGAGTCTGGAGTAGAAACATCCAGAGCCACCGTGTACAGGCGTGTGCAGGAAATGGGCTACAGGTGCTGCATTCCCCAGGTCAAGCCACTTTTGAACCAGAAACAGCGGCAGAAGCGCCTGACCTGGGCTACAGAGAAGCAGCACTGGACTGTTGCTCAGTGGTCCAAAGTATGTCATTCGGAAATCAAGGTGCCAGAGTCTGGAGGAAGACTGGGGAGAGGGAAATACCAAAATGCCTGAAGTCCAGTGTCAAGTACCCACAGTCAGTGATGGTCTGGGGTGCCATGTCAGCTGCTGGTGTTGGTCCACTGTGTTTTATCAAGGGCAGGGTCAATGCAGCTAGCTATCAGGAGATTTTGGAGCACTTCATGCTTCCATCTGCTGAAAAGCTTTATGGGAGATGAAGATTTCATTTTTCAGCACAACCTGGCACCTGCTCACAGTGCCAAAACCACTGGTAAATGGTTTACTGACCATGGTATTACTGTGCTCAATTGGCCTGCCAACTCTCCTGACCTGAACCCCATAGAGAATCTGTGGGATATTGTGAAGAGAAAGTTGAGAGACACAAGACCCAACACTCTGGATGAGCTTAAGGCCGCTATTGAAGCATCCTGGGCCTCCATAACACCTGAGCAGTGCCACAGGCTGATTGCCTCCATGCCACGCCACACTGAAGCAGTCATTTCTGCAAAAGGATTCCCGACCAAGTATTGAGTGCATAACTGAACATAATTATTTGAAGGTTGACTTTTTTTGTATTAAAAACACTTTTCTTTTATTGGGCGGATGAAATATGCTAATTTTTTGAGATAGGAATTTTGGGTTTTCATGAGCTGTATGCCACAATCATCAATATTAAAACAAGAAAAGGCTTGAACTACTTCAGTTGTGATGTAATGAATCTAAAATATATGAAAGTCTAATGTTTATCAGTACATTACAGAAAATAATGAACTTTATCACAATATGCTAATTTTTTGAAAAGGACCTGTATAATCTCTCCAGAATAGAGGGGAGTAAGTACCAGTTATTCTGTTTAAATTAGCTGTTGTTAAGTGCCATCAGAACAGAATTTTTTTTTAAATGTTTCAGCGTGGTTAGTGCACCTGGTGGCACCTATAATTGAGAAAGCTATTTCTTGCCATTACAGTTTTTATCATAAATGGAAGTTTATAATCCAATGGCATTGAAAGTAGGAAGCGGTAGCAATATGAAAGAGTACGTTTCAAAATATTTATTTAATAAGCTGCACTTTATACTTCTTTTTCTTATTTTTATAACTCTAGCTAATGGTGTATTAGGGATTGTCACATTTAATTGTTTGAGCTGTTGTAGAAGGCATAGAATAAGGAATACTGTTTAGGGGAGGGATAATTGAAGAGTGGAGCTCTACTGTTTAATTGTATTGACCCCAAATGTGTAAATCCATAGTAAGCTCAGTTCTAAATATACAGAGATAAAATAAAAATAGAAAATTTACTCCGCATAATAACATTATTCTTTATTTTTGCTAATACATTCCATTCCATGACATCTCGTTTAAAGACTCCATTAGAAGCATATATTTTCATCACTTTTTATGTTTTTTTCCAAAACGATGCCATCTCATACATCCACAACTTGCATTAAAAGCCTTATTTAATACAATTTTATGTTCCAACAAATCTGTCGCTGGCTTGCTAAACGTTTCATGGCTCACAATAAATCTACATTTTTCTAAGACCATCTTGGCTACTTTAAAATACAGTCATCATTGTTTAAACTTTAAAGTGTTAACCCATTTACTTTTCAGACACATGTGAAGCTGCTTTTCACTATCTGTCTGGCACGCAAACAGTTAATGGCAGATCCTCCTATCCCCAGTTTAAACTCACTGATAGAGATCAGGGACTCTTGGATGCCACCAGGTAATTAATTTTTAGAACACATTAGGCAAGTTATGGAGTTTATTAATATCCATTATTTCTTTCCACTGAACTAAAATAACTCATTTCGTATGGAGTTTTTTTTTTTAATCTGATTATGTAAAATTTTTGAGCAGAAAAATACTATTCAGTTTTCATTTTCTTTTATTGTTGTAACAGAAAGAGATTGTAAAATGATTTTCAAGCCATTTGTTCTTCCTGGCAAGTAATTGTTTAGCTTCGAATATATATTCCTATAGTCTATGTTGCATAACTTTACTTTGAAAATTGATTAAAGGAATTTTCCTAGCAAAGCCTATGCATATGCCATGTCTTCTCAAATAACAAAGAACGGGAGATATAGATGAGCATATAAACTACTGGCAGCTGTTTGGTATTTACACAGTCCAACATTACAAGAGCTATAATCTTACATTAACAAATCCTGTCTAAACCTGCAATTATTTACCATTGCATAATAACTAGGCATACAATAAAAATATCAGGAGCTCTTTGAAAGAGTGCCCAATGAGGAATACAAAATGAATGTCTAATTCACATTGACAGTCTATTGTTGTCTTTTAAAACAAGATCTTGGCCTCTCCAATATAGCTGGTGTCACGGCAAGTTTATTCTCCGCAGGGTTTTGTTTTAAGCCATATATAAATATGGAAGCTGGAAAAGGCTGTCATGCACTCCATTAAATTGGAAACGCTTCCCAAATGCATTAAATGTCTAGGGGGGGTTCATTTATTAATAGGGTCAACATTTTACCAGCCCAATCGCCAAAAGCAGCCAATTAGATGTTTGTTCTCACTTTCGAACTTGTAGCAGACCAATCAAAACTAATTGCTGATTGCTGTTGAGGGAAACGACAGCAGTTTATATTAGGTGAGGGTAGAAAGCTAATACAGGACAATGTACTGTACCACAAGACATTTTTGTGCATATAATTAGGTTAGTTCTACACAGGTAAAGATTTTTACTTGATCAGACAAATAGGGGCACATTTATCAAAGTATAATTGTTTCCAATTACAAAAAATTCGTATTTTTAAGTTTTCATACTGTGCGTATTTTTTGTGCGTTTTTTGTTAAATTTCGCAACGTTTTCATGCCTTGCTACAATTTGCGCAACAATTTGTGCGACAAAATCGTATTGTCACACCGAGTACGAAAGTTTCGGATTCATTCAAGCTTCGGTATTGTGACCTTCCTTGGGCCAGGTTGGAGCTGCAGAGTGCCATTGAGTCCTATGGGAGGCTTCCAAAAACAAACACTGAAGGTTCAAAGTCAGAAAGGTTTTTCCGCTGTTTACGATCGTTCGGATACGAAAATTTTGTGACTTTCAGATTTTATCCTGACCATTACAATTCTTTCGTAAGCATATTCGTGACATTTCCAATCATCAGAAATTATTCTATCTAATCCGAATTTTACCCATTTCGGGATTCAAACTCGTACTTTGATGAATCTGCCCCATAGTTTGATGAAAGTTTAAAATGGATCCAGCCTTCCATTCAGTAATATATGTAATTTCGATATAGGAAACACAGTTTTAGTGTTGCAGAATGACAATATAGGAGTGTTTCTATACACTGTTCCTAAGAATTTAGAGTATTCCTGTCTGGGAACATAATGAATCAATTATTGCGATGTGTCCACCATCTAACGGCCTCTAAGTCAGTTTTTTTATGAGCAACAAAAATAATTCGCTCTTTATTCGCTGCAAAGCTGATCATATTTTTCTTGCTTTCCAAATGGCAAGTCATTTTATTTTTATTTATTGTTTTAAGAATCTGGTAAAGGATAAGAATACAATTTCAACCTCAAATTACCCAAGGTCCATTAGTTTCCATTTCTTACTTGAATGTTGTGGCAAGTTTATAGAGATAAAATACAGTGTTTATTCTATGAAAGTGTCAGCTATTTTATGTATTACAGTATCATGAGCAATTTTATTTTCCTGGACTTTGAAACAACTGTGTAGAACAATTTAAGAGTTATTTACCATGACCCTGGTTGCAAGTCCTAGAGCACTAAGGGGCGTAAAATCAAGGACCTAACTGAAAGATGTTAAAATTAGGACATGTACTGGGGTAGGAGGGGGGGTCACTTACCTGCTATTCATAAATACAGTCACTGTATTTATGCAGGCAATACTGTTCTGGTCCTGGCAGCTGGCAGGGCGTAAAGTGCAAAAATACCTGCTGGCTTGTGCATGTCTTTGCACATTGCGCCCTTTCCTGTGATCAGTAAATGAGATGTCTTGTACTTTAGCTTTACACTGTTAATGATACCAAAGTTAGTGTTGGAACAAGATCCATTAGGATCCATTAGAGGTTTATATTTTATTGGAAAATACCTGAAAATGAATACAAATTTTTCAGTTATAGCTCAATGGGTCCCTCAG
Source organism: Xenopus tropicalis (assembly GCF_000004195.4). NCBI lineage: Eukaryota > Metazoa > Chordata > Amphibia > Anura > Pipidae > Xenopus > Xenopus tropicalis. The sequence continues at coordinate 104,490,894 of NC_030678.2, read as the reverse complement.
TGGGGCTACTTTACTGACACTAGCCTATATATCATAGGTTGTTTGTTTGTTTCCAGCTTTTTAAAGGAGAACTATACCCCCGGGCTATAAAAGCCCCCTTAACTAGCATTGCCTTGATCCCCTCACCTCTCCCTTATCGCATAGTCTCTAAGTTTGAAAACTGTCCCTATCACTAACCCCAACCTAAAAGAGCAGAGTTGCGCAGAGCAGAGCAGAGTAGAGCAGAGCAGAGTAGAGCAGAGTAGAGCAGAGTAGAGCAGAGTAGCGCAGAGTAGAGCAGAGTAGCGCAGCTACGTACCTTATGTATCTTACCTGCAAGTGAACATTCTTCGGGTCTCACCACTGACAGAGACCCTGCTTGCACATGTGCAGTTTAAGCTGATTTCCTGCTACCCCCAACTGCACATGCACAAGCATGGTCCGTATCAGCGGTGAGACCCAAAGAACTTTCACTTGCAGGCAGGATGCCGCCCAGGTACGCAGCTCCACTACTCTGCTGTTTTAGCTTGGTGTTAGCGATAGTGACAGTTTTTAAAGTTAGAAACTATGCGATAAGGGAGAGGTGGTGGGATCAAGGCAGTGCTAGTTAAGAGGGCTTTTATAGCCCAGGGGGTATAGTTCTCCTTTAAAGAAACTTTGACTGCAATGTGATTAATTGCAAACTCACCCTAATAATAAGTATATGTTTGCACTTACAACTCAATTTATAAATAAATTCCCTTTCTAGGAAAAGGTTAGGAAACATTTTCAGGGGACACCCTAGGGATATGATGCAAAGTATTTGAAAGTCAAATAATAAAAAAAAAAGATATATGTCATGTGAAATGATACATTGCGCTACAGGTAAAATATTAAATCAGATCTGAGTCCGCAGGGAATTGCCTAGTTCAGAAAATCCAAATTAAAAATCCATCTCCTGCCATATTTTTGGTGTACTCCAGTGTTTGAGTAAGGCTGCAAGAAACAGAAAATGTGCATAAAATTGTTCATACAGAGTTGCAGAGAACAGTGACTGGAGTCAAATTCACCATGTGTGCAGGGTAGGGCTGAGGAGTGGTGATTATATGGTGACAAAACCATACATCCATATATCATTTAACAAACCTTAAAATGTAATAGAGAAGAAGCATTTGTGTTCCATGTTGGTTCAGCATTGACTATTGTGATCCTTTCTGCTGTGATTACATTTGTTAAGTATTAACATTGCACACTATGGGGCAAAGTTTACCACAGAAACATGCATCCACTTTCTAGTCATTCCCATGGAATTTTTTAAAAGTGTATTTATCAATGGGTGAACATTAGAATTTGCCGTTTAATAAATAAGCTTCTAAAAATCCCACAGGGATGAATAGAAAGTGGGTAAATTTTTCTGTGGCAGGCTTTAATCTCACATTTTGATAAATCTGCCCCTATGTATAATATGTTCTACATGGTAATTATTTAGGAAAGGTTGCGAGACAGATGAACTGCAAGTTATTCTTATTCCCAAACTGATATTTTCTTTGAATAAATCGCATTGTAGAATAAATCAGATAGGGCTATTGTTTTTTTTCTCTTACAATGGTTTACATTAAAGCCAAAGAATCTCACAGGTTTGGGGTTAAGGCCACCTCTATTACCTATATACAAAATAGTATTACAACAATAAATCTGCAATGATTGTAGGGATATTTAAGACATTAAATAAGCATTCACTATAAATCTCACACAATGTTCCATCCAGTCGGTCCCCCAAAGAATGTATTAGCCAGCCCCACAATGTGGCAATCGTATTTTGTGCAATACTTTGCTAAAATTCAAAGCACCAACAGGTTTAATAAGTACTAGATACATCAAAAATGTTTTTAGCGCAAATGAAGGGTAGAAATGATGGCACTGGGCACTGTGGTCAAAATGTATTTATTCAGCAGACATTATAAATCTAAACCAGTAGTTATACAACTAATAGGCAGTTCCTTTCTCTCTGGGCACTGACCTTCGGTCTTAGTAAGGTACAATATAAACCATTCTTTCTTCCTGATAAATATAAAACTGGATTGGGGTCCTGCCTGTGATATGGGACATGAGAAACTCTAGTTTTAGCATGAAGTAAGTTTTGTGCAATTATCCATCAGAAGGCAACTTAATGTCCGTCTTGTATATTCAACAGTGGTGGCTGATGTTCAATGATGATGTCTAGTAGAGGGCTAATATGTTAAAAATTCAGAAAGTTCTATTGTGATTGGGTGGGAATGTAACCTTAATCTTAAAAGTGTTAGCTGAAGTTAAGAATGCCTGATCCAACCCAGGGAAAGAGATTTTTGATTTTTGACAGCATTTATTTTTAATAAGCCAAGGAGGTCAAGTTGGTGGTCTGACATTGACCTAATTCCATCAAATCACTAATGGGAAACATTGGTTTTTTCCAAACTCAGAGGAAAATAAACTTGGTATAAAAGTTATTTTTTTTGCAAAAGTTAATAATTTATTGATCAATTCTACACTTAGAAAACAACTTCTTCCCCATGCTGGAGAGATACTTGATTCAAAACATACTGCTTGGTGAATCTAGCAAACCATCTGCCATTTATTCATATTAATTTTGCCATTTGAACTCCCTGTTTATGGATGCCAAGATATTTTCCTGTACATTTATAAAAAAATAAGGTGACTGTAAGCCGCATGTATTATAGGAAAATAGGGTGACTGTAAGCCCCATATATAAAAAGAATATATTTTGCTTTTATCCTTTCAATTATTTAATCGTAACATCAAACACATACCCTTCAGATTAAGAGTAAGAGGAAGTAGCATTTCCGTGCAATTATGCATATCTAAAATCATTATAGTCAACACATAATTCCAGTGCTTTAAACCACAGAGGAGAAATTCTGGCAATCCAGCTTCATCCTTTGAATGTGCCTTTTTATCAATATAAAACTGAAGAACTCACAAAGAATTGACTTCTTAATTCTCTGTATTGGCAGGGACATCAGTTGCCTAATTATTTTTTAGTGTACAAAAAGTTGCCCTAGAGTCATAGAAAAGAAGAAAGGATTTTAAAATGGAATGATTATCTTAATATCATCAGTTGCGTTCCTTTCTTCACGTTCCAGAGATCATCACCCTAGCGGCAGAATGCTTAGTTTTTTTCGACCTTCCCAAGAAAGGTGAACGGGTAAAGCCATTTGCTAGAGAACAAAACACATCATTTCTTTGACACATATATAGAAACAGAAAAGCAATAAATGTGATTATCTCTTCTCCTTTGCTTTATTCACTTGTGACAAAATGACTGAAAATTCACATTGTTAGCACCAGGATTCAGCAAAATCCCCTTCATTACATGGATATAAGAGATACTGGATATGACATTTTACGGTGATTTTTGACACATGTAAAACATATTTCATTGTTCATGAAAGAATGACTCTTGTAACGTAATATACGGCCCTGTGCCTTAATTACAAGGCAGTGTTTGTACAGATAAGCCCTTCCTGCCCCTTTAAAATGCCACTAAATCTACAATTGTAGCCAATCCCATGATGGTCACTGTATATAAAAGGTGCATGTATGAGTTCCCAAACCTTGACAAAAAATGTTAGACTTTGTATTAAACTAGATATTATTCTTTGTGAGCAAAGAGACATAAACATAAAGTCAATACATTATTTTTCATTTCAGTTCAGTTAACTTCTTGTTCAGTAGATAAATTCTTTCACATCATAACTCCTACTTTGCTTTAGGGTAGCCACCTCTGCCAACTTCTTTCTCTGAGCAGAGGACTAACGATGATGTCACAAGGGGCAGGGATTGCCCAATCACCACCACAATCTCAGGGAGTCTTGCCCAGGTTTTCCTAATATGGAAAACCAGGCAGGCAGGTTTGACCCAGACAGCACTTCCAAAAACTGGGCAGGTGGCAACCCTACTTTGTTTGCTATTATGAACCATTATATATGTATTGATCATACAATGGTCATCTGCCAGTAATTATTATTTAATGCCTATTATCTTATACTTTTATAGTGGCAAACACATTCCCTGGAGAGGACATTTTACCTACCTGTTGGGAGTATGGGAGGAAACACAAGCAATCTAGGTCCTTAAGGAAATCCACACAAGCATAGGGAGAAATTTAAAAAAAAGTTCTGCTACTGATGTCCCGTTCAGAAAGCAATAGATCCTAGAAATGTGAGAAAACGTTTTAGGCTCATCTGTACACAATCTGCTGATAAATGCTAACTTACAGAGTTGCCATAGATTTTGTCTTATTCCATTTGTAAGCTGGTACACAATCCATATTTGTAGTGTTACTGTTTCTTCACAGTGCTTGTACAGTAGTGTGTATGTGTAACTTGCATCATCTTAGCATTAACTCCCTACCTGTCGCTGAGCATGCTGCCTGGCTAATTCACTGAAAGATTATTTAATCTACACCCTGTGTATTCACAGAAATGAAATGGTCCCCCTGAGGTGAGTTGCAAGAACATTTGCTGGCATTATTAAGAAACTTTTTACTATGTTTAGAAAATGAACACCTTAAGTCAATAATAAAATATAGCTTGGAAATTTTATGTTGAGAGCTTTAAGGCTTGTCATAACAACAGCATGATTACACAAGTTTGTAGAACATGACAAGGAAAAGTACTTCTTAACTAACTGCTCTAGCTTAAGCATTTGGCATGTCAACTAAAATTATAGAGGTGAGGCTGCAGTTGTATAACCTACCATCACAGTCCCTATGGCAAAATCATACCTTAAGGTGGCAGTTTCCCATTTTGCCAGCACAGAAATTGCAGCTAAGAATTTCAGACCAAGCTAAATTTATTTTACTGGGAATCAATGACAGTTAACCGTTGCTATTGTATTTGCATCTCTGTACCTCACAATTAAACCATTTTATATATTTCTTAAAGAGCAACAGTAACGCCATGAGACATAAGGATTTGATCAAAACACGTCTGCTACAAACTATTTCCATTTACACAAATGGGAAGCACCACGGACAGATTTCTGGGGCTTAAAACCACTTTCATTAAAGGTACTTAAGCTTGTAAAGGGTATGGAAAGTCTCTGTTATGAAGAAAGACTGGCCAAGTTGGATCTGTTTACACTGGAGAAGAGGCGCTTAAGAAGTGACATGATAACTATGTATAAATATATAAGGGGATCATATAATAACCTTTCTAATGTTTTATTTACCAGTAGGTCCTTCCAACGGACACGAGGGTACCCACTCCGTTTAGAAGAAGGGAGGTTCCGTTTAAATATTCAGAAGTGATTTTTTGCTGTGAGGTTGTGGAATTCCCTCAGTTGTGCTGGCTGATACATTATATAGCTTTAAGAAGAATGCTAGATGGCTTCTTAGCAAGTGAGGGAATACAGGGTTATGGGAGATAGCTCTTAGTACAAGTTGATCCAGGAAGGAATTTTTCCCCTCTGCGGCAAATTAGAGAGGCTTCAGATGGGGTTTTTTTTGCCTTCCTCTGGATCAACTAAAAGTTAGGCAGGTTATATATAGGCATTTTGGTTGAACGTGATGGACGTACGTCTTTTGTCAACCTAACTTACTATATTACTATGTTAATATGTATTTGCATCAAAAAGCTTCCGAATAGTTGCACTTGGTGCCGCTCAGTCCTATCTGCCTTTCATTACAAATCAGGAGCTGCTGCGTCTATTTACACAGGGGAACCATGAGGCTACAGCCACCTCCTGGCCACATGGTAGCTCCAGGGTTCTCTCAGCACCCTGCATCAATAGGTGCAGCCTACTTGAGCCGAAAAAATAGAGCACCCATGCCACTCACATGCCAAACAACGGAAATGAAGCCAGACAGACTGGACAAAATTGCACTTTGCACACTGCATCTAGGTAAGTAGACACACCCTACTGCATAAGCTAGTTTATACCCATTTCCAAATGCACCCCATTTTAAAAGTGTGGCAGAGAGGACAAAGCAGTACCCTGCTTTTTACCATTTTAAAAGAAAATAGAAATGTTTTGGAAATAAAAGGTAAGAATAAAAATGTACAACAGCATTTTCAAAACCACAACACAATTAGACCACTTTCTTTTCCAGAATTCTCACAGCTAAATGGCAGCAGAGTTTGTCCTAATTATAGAAATTATAAATTAGTCCTAAGGATGTGCTTAAATTGAGCTTAAAATGTGCACATATTAGTCAGCAGTACAGCGACAGTATGATGGAAAGCACCAGCCTTCTGACATGTATAAAGCTTGTGTCTTTCTTTCTTGTTGTCTTATGTTATCTTAGACTCCAAAATGTAAAGGCAAACTAATTATATACTTAATCAGCTGCTTGACACAAACTCTGAATGTACATAGAAACAATTTGGGTGCATTAATTAATATTTATGCTGCCCTTCTGTTGTACAGTGCTGAGGAATGTGTTAGTGATTCATAAATATGTGTTATTATTAACTACCAGCAATAAAGAATCTACACAGATAGGGAAAAGTTACACTTCCGCAAACATGCATTCCATGTTTTTATTCACTTGAATGGAAAAAACACATGTTGCTAGGCATCATGAATAAGGGCAGTTTAGGCCTCTCAAAAGGTCACTGATGACATCTTTGAAGAGGCCTCAGTGACTAATGTTGCAGTGACATCACTAAGACTAAACAGATACAGGAACAGGAAAAGGACTATCCCTTAAGTCAGGACACAATTCTTAATTTTTTACTGCTATCTGTAATTAGAAAGTACCTTTACAATACTCAGGCCTGGATTTGTGGCAAAGCACAGCAATATTTTGGCCGCATACACAGCAATAGGGAGAGGACGCGCAGAAACTTTAACGTGTCCTCTCCCCACAGCTCCTTATGACTTAATTTGCAGTCCGGTTACAGTCCTTGGTAACTAAACTGCATAAATCCATGTTGGTGGCATTCCTATTGTTGAACTTTGAAATTGTTTTGTAGCCTTAAGGGAAGGTGCTGTCCCCTTATTTAAAGATCCCTTTTGTGGAAAAGCCCAGGTCCCAAATATTCTAGATAATAGTTCCCATACCTGTACTGTATTTCTTGCAGCACAACTATAGTGTTCTCTTTTTTTGTTCATTTCTAACTTCCATTCCTGAATCACGTACCAAAAATACCCTATGCTCTAATGTTGTGATTTTTGTAAATCAATAGATTTGTGTACCTATACACTAGGAGAGGGATGTGTTCCTATTGTCCTGGGGGCAGTGATTTTAGTTCCTATTCCCTATCTATAAAAGGAGAGGGAGTATAGGCTTCCTCCTTTTCTGATTCTTCCTGGTGCCAGGGTGAATGTTGTTAGAGAGTCTAAGGAAGTAGGCTTCAGTAAGAAAACTTGGCCTAAAGTATCCAAGTGAGGCTCCCGTGAATCGAGGAGCACTCTAGGAGTGTGAGATCGACAGTGTGAGCTAGTAGGGAAAAGTGTGTTCCATCAAGGATGTGTAGTGTGACAGTCACTACACACTCTAAGGGGCCGATTTACTAATCCACGAACGGATCGAAAGCGTCCGAATGCGTTTTTTTTGTAATGATCGGTATTTTGCAAAAGTCGCGACTTTTTTTGTAAATTGTCGCGACTTTTTCGTAGCCGTTACGACTTGCGCGAATTGTTGCAACTTTTTCGTAGCCGTCGTGAAAAAATCGGAAAGGTTTGCCCGCCGTTTACTAGCGCTCAATACGAAAAAGTTGCGACAATTCGCACAAGTTGTAACGGCATGAAAAAGATACGAAAAAGTCGCAAAATGTTTGTTTCCAATTCGATTTTTTCCCATTCGGGATTCGGATTCGTGGATTAGTAAATCAGCCCCTAAGTGTTAGAGGCTTAAGTAGACCCTGGGAAAGTGTAATCCTTTGGAGCACCCTTTGAAGAAATTGGTAGTTGGGGGCTATCACTTGTTATGTAATACCCATTGTGAACTTGGGCTGTGATGTAACATGGTGCCCTTGAATATTTGGTGTACAGAAGTACCTTTCTGTTTAATAAATCTACTGTTACTGGTTAAGAACCACTGGCACCCAAGTCTCTGTAGCAAAAAGAATGCATTTTAGTTCATTCTGGAGACACTTTTTCCACTAATTCTGTGGAGGAATCACATGTAGCAATGCTCTACCCATGATAGCAGCTGAAAAAGGTACTCCAATTATCCATGGAGCTAGAGATGTTTAAGAAGCCAAGGTAATTCAGTCTCTACCTGGAGATCATTTAGAAACATAAATTAGTTTAAACTAAAAGATTTAAAGGTGTGTATTACATTGCATTTCCTCTTAAACTTATTCTATTTTACACTGTATATCTACAGTACTTTCATGATGGAATTTTATATTTTTTTTTCTTAATGCACCCAAAGCAGAAATATCAAAAGCAAGCCATGAAAAGAAATGCATGTTTCAGTTTATATTCTGAACATATGCTGACAAGTGTCAAATATTGTTGGTTCTTGTTTCTTTTGACTGCTAAGAAAAAAAATGTATTTATTTTAGAGAAGCCTTTGCTTCTCTAAAGCAAAATAAGAGCTGACTGAAGTAGTACATAAGAAACCGTTCTCATCCCACATTGCAAATTTAGCCTATGCTACATAAATTATCCTTGATTCATGTCTCTTCATTTATGGCAATAAACAATTTATTCTTAATGTTAATCCTACTGTCTACATGTGCACTGGGGCACATGCAAATGTTTTTGTTGTGCATAAATTATTTCAGAACTTGTGGCTTGTTATGAATATTTATTCAAATGGTGTTTTGCTCGTGGCAACCATCTTTATTTAAAAGATGGTAACGGAGTGCAATAAAAAAGAGAGATAAAGAGCATCATTGTAGATAAGCAGAGCTGGTAGTGGGTGGCAGGACTATGCATTTGTGAAGAGGTGAATCTGGAGAAAATGCCAAAAGGCAGGTCAGTTGAGGTAAAGAAGCCTTATGGAGCAAATGGTATAATGAACATGAAACTTTTTGAGTAGCACGTTATATGTGGAGAATAATGATTGCAAAAGATGGTTAATATTTAGAATTGCCACCTGGTCGTTTTTTAACTGGCTTAAATCACCAGCTAGGGACAGCACCAGTATTACAAATTTACCTGCAATGTATTTTGTAATACCCTATAAATCCCCCTTGCCTTACCTTTTCTGCTGCTGATCAGCCTTTATAATCACAGGCCCACCTCTGGCCTCCCATTTCCTTGTCCAGTCCGACCATTTCCCCACCCATTAACCTGTCACATTCACCTTTCCCCGTCCGGTCCACCCACCTCCCAGTTCCCTTGCTTAACAGCCCCGCCCCCAAATGCCATCACAAACTTTCCCCCCTAACCAGAAGGCTGGTACTATGGAAAAAAACATGTCAACCCTATTAATATTATAAATGGAACTCTAAATTTACTGAGGCCCTCAGAGTTATTGGCATCACATGTCAGCATTATGATTAAAAACACAGGTCAGATGGAAATTGCAGTGATAAAATAGAGGCCTGCAGACCATTTTTTTTTCATTAAAGGAACTGTACATTGCAGAAATGTCTCCAAATAATTTACTAAAAATTAGGGGTGCACCAAACCCACTTTTTTGGGTTCGGCCAAACCCCCAAACCCACCGCGACGTATCCTGAGGAATTCCGAACCCAATCCAAATCCTAATTAGGATTTGGTTCACCCAGGACCATCGATTCATCCGAAACTGAATCCTTCAAAAAAACCTGGAATTGGCCCGAAACCGGGATTCGGTGCATCCCTACTAAAAATACTTCCAAAACATTTATCTTTGGCATAATTGCAGATGAGTTTCTTTTTTATAGAAAACACAAAAAGGAAGGGTGCACTCTCTGGTGAAGCAAGCTTTTTAAAATATTGCACTTACAATTTGCAGTATATTACAAACCAAGCAATACAGTATTCAGCCCAATGTGTTTCTTCCAAAAAGAACTTCATCAGGGGAACAAATAAGCTTGCATATATATATATATATTGAGTATATATACCATATTACCTGGCAATTGGAGTATTTCGTTTTTCCAGAGCGCTCCCAATAGTTTTGAACATGAGTTTCTTTCTTAATTATTATTATTTTTCTATTATGAAAAACAAGTAGAACAATGGTATATTATATCAGTAGAAAATAGGTTTATGTTTGTGTTTGGAGGAAAAGGTCACATCCTTATAGAAACGTTTTCTTTTAAAGGACAATGAAAGGTTAATATAAATTAAAAGTAAGTCTAAAGGCATTCTTTTTAAGTACTTACTGCATATCTAAATTCCCAGATCCCTGCTTGCTTCTCTGAGATATGGTGCTGGCAGCCTACAGCAGTGTGAAGACTACAGTGACATCACTGAAATCTCTGTTCCCTTCCTGTAGCTGCCAGCGGCAGCCTTCCTATTCTCTGAGCATGTGTGTAACTTGATCCTGTCGCTACACGTGCCCACCAGCCAATCAGAAGCGGATCTGGCAGAGGGGAGGGAGGGGGGGAGGGAATGAAACACATGTGCAGTATGAAGCAAGGAGGGAAAGGAAGGGAGAATACCTTTTTAGAGATGGCTGCCTGTTCTAGAAAATGTGAAGTAAGTGTGACTGAGTAAATATTTGATTAGGTGAGCCAAAAGTGTGGTGTTTTTACTAAACAATAGGAGGAATATTGGGCAGTATGCTTTTTAAATTTTGACTTGCATTCTCCTTTAAGGCTTAGAGCTCAGCTCTTGTTGCTCATTTTGCTGAACCCTGGGCACCTATTTTGACCCAAAAAAATGCAATACAGTAACAGAACAAAAGAGGGATAGAGTGCTGGGGCCCCTATACAAAGAGGCCTCTGATTTATGCTTTCTATCCTAGTGCTTGATCAGTGCAGGAGCTGCCAGAGGAAAACAGCTATTCAAAGCCTCATTTTCTCAAACTCCTTTGAAGAAAAGAAATCAAATTTGAACACTGGTAATTTTTAGAGAGGTTTAATTCCCCTATAAATGCACCCTTTAAACTGACTATAACAAATTGTCATTATGATAGTAATAAAAAAGCTGGAGTTCAAGACTATTGAATGTCTTAGGCCTCAGGAAAAAAAATGTTGCCTGAAGAGTTGGCCCTGTATTGCTAGCTAAGTAAGAATTATCATTTGTTTCCAAGTGCATAAGTCAGAACTAATACATTCAATTTCTAGATGTGGGACAGAAAATCATTATCAACTGTGTCAGCTTTCACTCAATCCTCAGCATGACATGGAGCTTGTATAAAAAGATCAGTTACCTGTATTAAAGTTGGGATGTTGACAAAGTATAACTGCAGTCTTCGAACTGCCCCACGTAGTGACACATCCATCCTTTTGTGTTTTTTATTATGTCGGAATATTTCAGCGAGCATTCCTGTCTGCTTGTGTGCTTCTCTCTTTTGTAAATTGTGCAGTGAAATGATGGCAGATATCAAGTGGAACTAGACAAAGAGAGTCTATCACGCTGCAATGTCTGATCCAGATGAACGGCCTGTTAGATTTTAATATGGTATGTGATCCGCTAAGAGAGGAATACATTCACCCAGTATATGATAGGCGCCGCAATATATACAAGCATACTACAGTTTGGAAATTAAAATAAAGATTGTGAGATTTCCCTCAAGGGTTTACTATTTGAGCTTCTATACATTTCACATGTTCCAGTGACTTTTCTTTCAGTGGTAAAATACAAAATAATGGTTTCCGATATAAGGGGTTAATACCTACATCACTGATTTTCAGAAGAGCCTCTTCATTCAACACACTAACACAATAAACTGGACCTGACAAAGGCCATACTAAAAAGTTATAGAATAATGATATACTCTGTCTAAAAATAATAGTAAAATTAAGAAAAAGTAAGATTTTACTCGTTTGAAGAGACTAAGAAATGTAAAATTATTTGCGAAACATAGCAGTGTTCTAACACAGAGCATCCCTAAATAGTGGGTACAGTTTTCACCTGCTTTATGTATCTGTAACATTCTTGACCCACAACTGACAACACCGTATATTAATCAGGAAAACAATTTGTTGGCACACCTTAGTTAAAATCAAGCTTTATTTCAAACATTAAAAAATAAATTAAAAGAAAGAAGAATGAAAATACTTAAAAGAATGAGGCCCGAAGTACCTAAAATTGGTTCAAATGATTGCTGATGATTCCAATGCTCTGTTGCTATATCTGCAGGTTGATATCTCTATTTGGTAACAATGTATTTTTACAGGCGCAGATAAGATCCGTTACAGTGTAACTGTCTTCCCAGACTTCCATCACATTTGGCGCTACCTTGCTACAATTCTGTTACCATACAATGTTGCCACTATTCTATGTAGTGAGCATTTTAACAATCTTAACAATCGAATTATAATGCGGTCCCCGATCCGACTAAATCTTTTAACCTGGCCGATCAATATCTGGCCAATTTCACGTCATATATCGGTTGGGCATGCCCCTCGTTGCTGCGCCTACACGGGCGGAAAAGCTGCCTATACACGGTATAGACACAAAATACAGTAGGGAGCTCCTTTACTGCAAGGTGTTAGATTTAGCAGACCGACCAACACCAGTACTGCTAATGACTATAACAAGAGTACTGTCCAAGTTACGGAATAATTTAACCCAGTTTTATACTGTAGTACATGACACTAAATCACCCACATGAAATCAGATTTTACTGTAAATACAGGATAAATAGGAACAAGAAACAATCTCATGACAATATCTAATACTGGTCATTTACTATTTGCAGAGTATGGTGCAAAGTGCAAAAACAGTCACAATCCACCATGTGTTTGCACAGGGAGTGCTGGTGGACGCATGCCACAACTGGTCCCCGGGCCGGGATTTGTGGTGAGGCCACAAAGGCCCGGGCCTAGGGCAGCACAAATTTTACTTACTGCCTTCTCTATGGCAGGTGGACGAAGGACAGAAGTGCTCTTTCAATGAGCTCTATAGGGGACACCCTTTAGTTCTTTTGCACTTTTGTCTGAGTTCCTTTTTCATGACCCCTATTACATATTTTCATATAAGTGTGCCATTTTATCTTAAAGGGGTTGTTCACCTTTGAGGGGCTGGGCCACCTTGGCGACCTGAAGTAGTGACTGGGGTCTAAGCCTGAAGACTGCTTAGGGTGAGATTTAGCAAGAAGCCCAGCTTACAAGTCAATTAGAGTGATGTCACTAGGGGTAGACACCGTTTTGATGTCATACAAAGCCTTGCAACTAGTATTAGCAACACTTCATATATCTGAAATTTTGTTATCAGTTAAGGGGGGTTACAAACTTTGTTTGTATTTTAATGGGGACCTTAGACAGAAAACCACTGTATTAAGCCCTTGTATTTGAGGTACCTAGTGAATATATAAAAACTGTTTTTCTTACCCCTCTAGCCAAGCCTTTTTGTATTACTCATATTTCTACACATAGACAGGGGCGTATGTATAATTTTTGCTGTCCTAGGGTGTTATGTAACGTGACACCAAGAATATGAAATTATGCCATTCAGATAATTCCATTGCTACTGAGACCCTCAGATGCTTTAGTCCTAGCCACATTACGAATCACAAACATTATGAATTACAAACCTGCAATGATTTGCACTTAATCTTCTTACCAGGTAAAACTACCTCTGCATGGCAACAGGATTAAATACACTGAATTATAAGGTCAGTTAGCTACATTATTTATGAATTCTACAATGTGCATCTGAAACAAATTGATACAAATACAAGCACATAGGGGCAGATTTATAAAAATTTGAGTTTAGTGCTTAATACATAAAAACTCATCACATTCTATTCATTCCTATGGGATTTTTAGAAGCATATTTAGCAAAGATTGAGTTCTAAGTTTCACCCATTGATAAATACACTTCTACAAATCTTATAGGAATAACTAAAACGTGGTTGATTTTTTATGTATTAAGCTCTAAACACACTTTTTAACAAATCTGCCCCTTATTGCAGATGAGCTCACAATCTAGTGTATAAAATTGCAGCTAAAGCATATTGAATGCCTCAAATGCACCATAGCATAACTGAACCTAATATGATTCTTAAATACACTCCTTTACATATAAGACCATAAACTTTTTAGAAGAATTGATGGATGCTCTCTAGGACCTGGACACAAGACCATAATAAAAGCTATGGATGTAAAACTGGACCATCTTGGCCACCCTGTACTAAAATATAGTATCCAAAAAGAACTGCCGCATGCTTTATTCTCACTGGGAATTCATTTTAAGGGTCCCCAGTTATCAAAAAAGTTTCATTATAAGTTAATTATTGAGACTTGGTTTCATTTTCTGTCTTGTATTATTAAACTGCTAAAACCAACTGATGATTGGTTGCTATTGATAATTGCACTGATGCAATTAACCACTTATGTCAGACCAAGCATTTTCTCTACAGGCAGAAAAATGTCCACTGATAAAACAAAAAAACTGCCTGATGCTGCCCTAAGTCATAGTAATCATAGGAATGATATCTGCCTGCTAGTGATGTGGGGGTCAACCCTAACCCAACCCAGGCCACCGCTTCACGTCTATTTATAGACCCGAACCCAACCGGCCCCACCTATGACATCACTGAGGGGTGGCGCAGGCACGCACCTATAAATAGACGCTGCCAGACCCAGACCCGCTTTTGATGTTGCATTGCCCGAATTTTGCGCACCGCCCTACACATCACTACTGCCTGCCACTGAGCACATGGGGTGTATTCTGCCTTAGTATGCAGTCAGCTATTTAAACTCTTTTTTACAAAATGCACATGCCTTATGAACTGTTGCAAAATCCCAATATGTCTAAAAAAATATCAACTGCACAGCACATTTCACCCACTGCATTTTTTTATATTCTGAAAATGCCCTGTGGCAGTGTCCCTCGCACTCTGCTTGTCCTCAAACCCCATAGTATGCAGATTACTGTTATTAGCTAGGGACATAGGACAAGTTGTAATATCCCTTCTGGGGCTAAATGCCACTACAATGTCATTGTTGCCCAAGTCTACGAGCTGACTACATCTAGGAAAAAAGGACAGTTATACTAACATGTTTCTTTACAGCTACAGAAGATGTTTAATGATAAATACATGCTTCATATTCACTAAGCAAGTCAATCGCAGCCATGTCAGTAGAATATTTTATATATTCTCGTTAATCCCTACACTGTACTCTTTTGATTGTAGTGACGCATGAGGAAAGTCTGACTCAATACGCAGTTCGAATATTGTTTAAAATAGATCTGTGCTTAAGGCCCTCGGGGAGGGTGACATGTGCACGTGCTATGGAAAAGCTGCACACACTGCAGAACACACAATATTACACTTATTGCATAGCCGCAACATCATCCACCTACACATATAAGTTGGCAATGAGTTTTTTAAAGAAGCAAATTCTGCTATTTGTTCAACAAAGAATAATGCGCCTTGATAGCTCCTTATATATCTGGATTATGACAGGAGCTTGCAAATGACCTATATTTCTAAGAGCACCTGACAAAGAATCGCATGAAAAGAGCTTGAATATATTTGTATCTAAGAATGATTTACTCAAAGCAGCATTACACTAGATACAGGCATGGGACCAATTATCCACAATGCTTGAGATCTAGGGTTTTCCGGATAAGAGGGTCTTTGTTTGTAAAAATTGTAAATCTACTGAAAATAATTTAAACATTAAATAAATCCAGTTGGATTGTTATGCCACCTATATGAATTCATGCAGCTTAGTTTGGATGAAGTGCAAGCTACTGTTTTATTATTAAAGAAAAGAAGGAAATAATTTAAAAAAAATAGAATAATTTGCTTATTATGGCAGATGGCCTTTCCATAATTCAGAACATCCTGAATTATGGGTTTTGGGATAAAGGATCCTTTACTGTATGTAGATAATCAAGGCCTATTGCAGAACTAAACATATTGACAAAACCTGGATCTAGTGGAACAGGGTGTGCAGTTTAATAGCACGGGTCAGCTGCTCACTGTGATGGGTGAGCAGTTATCCCAAGATTTCAGCCAATACGTGTATCATGCTCAACAGATTCATTACACTAGAGAAGGAAAGGTACAATCACTGGGGGGGTGCCAAATGTTAGGTACCCCAGTGATTGTAATTAGTGATGAGCCAATTTTTTCGGCAGGCATGGATTTGCAGCAAATTTCCGCATTTCGCAATTGGCGAATTTGCTGCGAAAAAAATTGTCACGCATAATTTTTCTTGTCGCACGTTAAAAATGTCATGTCAAATCGGCAAAACATGACCGCGGGCGACAAAAAAGACATGGGTGAAAAAAAAGAATCGTGCAACAAATGCGATTCACTCATCACTAATTGTAATCACTTACCTGATACCCTGGGTCAGTGCTCCTGTAAGAATAAAAGTGATCCTCTTCCTTCTGTCTTCTTTCTTTGCAATCCTGGGACCGATACATGCACAGTACAGTGAAAAAGCCGTTTTTTTTTGTTAAAGTTTGGCTTCTCACTCAAGTGGCACAAAGACAGAAGGAAGAGGATCACTCGCTCGCAGGTACCCCAGGTCGGTGCAGTTTTTTGCTAACAGGAGCACCATTCCAGGGTATCAGTTAAGTCATTACAATCACTGGGTGGATGCCTAACATTTTGGCTCCCCCCAGTGATCATACTTTTCTTTTCCTTTAAGTTATCCCCGGCCTCTGCATCTGACTAGTTACACCCTGGACAAAACTCATATGTTTCTTTGACATTTAAGGGTATATTTATATAAGTGTGTAAAGTGTTTTATGCCAAAACACTGTGTAGACCTTGGCATAAAGTAAATAGATTTCTAAAGCTCCATTGTTGTCCTTAAGAGTGTTAGTGCCATGCATCATGATCATGGAAATAATCAGTTACAAAGAGCTAATCACTAGTTTTATAAAGGTGTGTAGTTGTATATGCAGCTTAGCCCTCTGTACCAGTTTTTAAAGAATAGGTAAACCTTTTACTTGAAAAAAAATCTCTTAAATTCTCTGTACAGCCCCCAGAATAACATATTTTTCTCCCCTGGATGCAGATTTATTTGGTTTCTCTATTACAAGCAGCTGAATAGCAGTTCATTTAGTTACTTCCTTTTCTAGCATGAAGCTTTGTCCCTTTTTGCTTTCTGAGCACTCCTTCTCTTTCCAAGTATGATGACCTCAAAGAGGTGCCTACTGCACATTCCTCTTTGAGGTCTTTATAGAGCTGTATTTTAGTTGCAAAACACAATAAATAAAAAACACAATAAATCTACATGCAGGGAGAATGGTATTTTATTGTGGGTTGTTTAGCGTAATTTTAGGGGATATTAAAATAAGAGGCTTACTTACAACTTAGAACAAAATAGGAATTATTTTATGCAGCATACCACGGCAATAAAGTGGCACTGGTAAGTGGCATACTAACAGCACTTTTTTACACAGCCCTTAATCTGTAATGGAGTAAATTAGCCTTTGTAATTAGCCTTTGGTTTAAGCTTTTGGATGGTTCAGATGACATTTTCACACTAGATACATCAGTCTTCTACCATGAACTGCCATGATAGTATTGATTTAAACACTGATTGATTAACCAAAAGGAGTAGGAATCAATAGTGTGGGATGAGGTCATGTATTGACCCCTCCAACCCCTTGTGGCTGAAAATTGGGGTAATACAAAAAGTGGCTCTCCATCCCTTATGTGACCACAGTGGGTTCCTAATTAGGGATGCGCCAAATTCATGAATCATTGTGGGAATCACCCGAATGCCAGTATTTTTGCCAGTATTTTCGACAAATCTATAAAGTAATATGACTTTAAAGTTACGGATGACTGAGCGCAACAATTAATGCAGTTTTTTACAATTTTTTTTTTTAAATCTGAATATTCAAATAAGGGGTTGACTTGCTATTAAGCCTTTTGTCAAGTTTCTGTATTTGGCCAGATGCAAAAACTATTGATTTGATGCATCTCCAGTCCTAATAAAAATACATTTGCCCCCAATTCTGTCTCAGGTTACTCACCCACTAATGGAAGGTGTTCAAGGTTTATGGTCAGGAGAACAAGTTCTGAGATGCTAAGAGATGCAAAAGTGTCTTTAAAAAGGCTCTTTTGCACTTAGTGTGCCTTTGTGCTCCTGCTTTGGGCATCCTGAATGCCATGCATGGTAGAGCCTTAACAGGGGACACTGACTCGTGTTCTCTCTTCAAATTCACTGCTGGTCCATCTATGTAAGCAATGCACTTGTCTCCAAAATCTACAGTGCC
Source organism: Xenopus tropicalis (assembly GCF_000004195.4). NCBI lineage: Eukaryota > Metazoa > Chordata > Amphibia > Anura > Pipidae > Xenopus > Xenopus tropicalis. Next base: position 104,472,690 of record NC_030678.2, on the reverse strand, counting down.
CGAGAGAGACATCACTGCTCTTAAAGATCTCAGATGCAATCTGATCAGTAGTCCATGTGAAGAGGGGAACACTGCTGGGAAGGGAGGCTGGGGTTAAACTTTAATATATTTAATATCTCAGTACATTATAATCACAAAACTACCTACATCTACATAAAAAAGAACAAATACAACAAATTATATTTATAATAGCTACACATCACTATGTTCTGCTTTGGAACAGTATACATAACACCCCATAAGCCAAAGCCATAGGGAAAACAGACACATGGCAGGGCAGATATACAAGAAAGGTTAACAACAGAGCAAGCTAAGGGAACCTAATCATTAGTCTGGCTAGTAGCCAGGACCAAGGGCAGGCAAACAGCTCAGGTCAGACAGATAGGAGTAAAGGACATGATACAGTCCAGGGGTCAGTACCAAAGTGACATTTAAAATGGATCACACCCAGGAACCTAAAGAAGTAAGACATATGATGGGGGAGTGAATAACTACCAGGGTTTATAATGGAGAAGACTAGCTATGAGGCAGATAATATTTCCCCTTTAACATTAACAGTAGTGCCATTCAGGAAGAACAAGGTTTACACAAATCGCATTACCCACTTATCTGAGAATATATGATGGTCATTGCTGCAAAACAAATAACACCCAGTTTTGCTTATACAACTGATTCTAAAGCCTGTACCTCACCTAGTTATAAAATAAAATTCCATACAGTGTATGAATCTTAACAAAACAATGGTCTTTGCTTAATATCTATCAACGTAGCATGTTGCATTTATATATACAGCATGTTTCCACAGGTAAATACAGAACACTATAGCAGCCAGTAACTGATTTTGTGGTGTTAACTATAACCCAGTGTGTCCTAGTTGATGAAATAGCATGATATTTACATTAGACTATTGATTATTACTAGACAAGCTGCAATTGCATGACAGACAATTATATACATTTTTATTTTGAATCTTTCTAGCTATTCAAACTGTTTAATAGGTTGATAGGGCCATTGAACCAAGGAAACAAGCAGTATGAAAAGAGGAAATTGTGCTTGCCAGCACATTATAACCACATATTACAAATAAACTATTGATTCTCTGCACTTGCTTTGACAAAGATATTAAAGAGCCTTAATGGCGTACACCCACAGGCGTTTTTACTTGCGTTTTGACTTGCATTGCATTCTCAAATGTTCCACTGCACAGCAACAGAAGTGTTAATTGATCTGCCCTGTGGGTCTGTACTCATGGGAGCAGACAGCGACACTGAACGCTGGAAAAAAATTGGTCTTGTTCAGTTTTATCTGCGTTTAATGTTAATGCCTGCTCTGATGGTCACAAACCTCACATGGCCAGATCAGTTAACACTTCCATTGCTGTGTGGCAGAACCTGAGAATCCACCCAGGTATAAACACATGTCTACCCATACAAGGTATTTTGTGCCATACACGGTGCTCTGTTTAAATGCACTCGCTTGTTTAAAATGAGATAATGTTGGTTTAGCATATTTTTATAGATATATAAAATTTGCCCAGCTGTATTAATAGGATGTCTTATGGGAGCTGTCCTGGACATATCAGCAGTGCACATTCATACATAATTCCAACATTAATTGTTTTATGCCTTCTACAAAAGTATAACTATATACCTGTAACATAAAGGGCACCTATAACCCTTCAATTGTTTCCCCCACCAGAGGTGCAAGTTCATAGAGCCCGCACTCTGGTTGGGGGAAAAAACTGCTTTTTAAGCACCACCAGCGCTAGGTGGTTAGGGCAGCCATGTTGTGACACTCGGATACACATAATGAGCGAATGCCACAACTATTGTCTATTCCCCTTATGGTGGGGGAAATAATTATAGGGTGATAGGTGCCATTTAATTGAGTAAGGTTAATAGCTTCAATGGGCTAGGACACATGGAGCTTTAGTTTCTTTGGCATTTTTTTCTGTAGGCTGAGAGTAGCGGATCCACTCCTTTCTGCCTCTCTGTAAACCTGTATTGACTATCATAGCTTCTGTCTGCCTGTAGCTAAATGGATAGCAGCGGAAGCAGAGATCGGCCCGAAAAGCAAAAGTTTGTTTCTGTTTATATAGCCATTTGGACAACTGTTGTTTTCATTTAAAATTAGTAGTACCCCTTCCTTTATGGTGACCTTTACAATGGTATTATTTATAAAATGTTAAATAGAGATTATATATTAAGAATTAGCAATGATACTATACATGAGCTGCATTTTGCTTCTCATACCTTTAAAGAACCTGCTAGTTTGTGATCTGCTGGGGTATTTTTTTGGGAGAAATCACTGTTCTTAAAGAAGTACATTTCCCTTGCTGTCTCTGCCCCTGACCTCCTTTTGCAAGACTAGCAAATACACTCAGCAGGATATTACTCGAGAACACATAAAAATAGCAGTGCAAAGGAAAATTGCTCCCACTCTACAAGTTAATAATACATACTGCAAATCCTTTTGGCAAGGTATGGAATCATATCTATATGAATGTAGTGTTTTACACAAGAGCAACATATATATATATATATATATATATATATATAATAGAAGAGCAAGGCTTTTTAGAGGCTTGATGCAATGCTTTTTACTGATTTTACATTTTGGTGGAAAATTGACACTGGCAGTCATCAGAGAACAATAGAAGACAGTTCCTTTCAAGAATGAGAGTGTATAAGCATTGCATTCAGCTTTACAGAAGTCCTACAGTTTAAGGTATGAATAAGGAAATCTAAAGAGCTTTACTGACATCCCAAAACAGAAATGAAAAATCAACTTCCTCTCCTGCAGGTAAAGACTCAGACCAACAGGAAAGAAGAAATGTAATGTATAACTGTAGGACAGATTTTACAAGAAATTACAGTAAAGGAGTCTATTATGAGTGAGACCTTCAGCTATCAAAATATATATATATACAGGGTATATATATATAAAAAGTAATAATCATCCGTGGCCGGCACTCCCTTCAATACTTTGTCAAGGGAGTGCCGGCCACGGATGATTATTACTTTTTGCATACTCATATTTTGGCTGTGCACCCCGCAGGATATTGAGCCTTGGAGTGCTGACACTATTTGGATTGATATATATATATATATATATATATATATATATATATATATACACACAATGTATGCAATAATACAATAATAAATATATATATATCTCAACCCACAGTTCTCCCTAGGCAGGTTCTCCCTAGTTTGGGCACCTAAAGGTGGTCCTAATTATGTGCTTACTAAGAAATTCAACCTAAAGAATCCTGCAAATGATACTTAGGGGTGTGCTTGAAATAGTAATTTTAAACGTACATACTTAGGGGGTGCATATTAGTTAAAATAAATGTCTGAAGCTACATTGTTTACAAAATGCTAAATGAGCAGGTATCAGCTTGTGGCCTAGTAAACACTGTACATTTTAATACAGTTAATAAAGCAAGTTTTTTTATTCAACAATAATCTACTATTGCCCTGCACTGGTAAAAGTTGTGTGTTTGCTTCAGAAGCCCTAATAAAGCTTATATAAACAAAGTTGCTAAGTATCTATGGGGGCAACCATTCAAGCTTGAAAAAAGGAGAAAAGGCATAGTAGATAACAGATAACCTGTGTCTTTTCTCCTTTTTAAATTTAAATTGGCTGCCCCCATAGATAGAAAGCAGGTTTGTTTAAATAAACTATTGTAAACTCTTACCAGCGCAGGGCAATAGTACATAATATATTACTAATTTATTAATTATATATTATATGATAATTAATTATTTTGTATTATTATACTTCAATTTTTTGGTATTGCTGTTCCTTTAATAGGCCGGTACATTGCACTGGCTCCAAAACAGGCTTTAATTGAATTTGTGGGGCTTATAGCTATCAAATTGATCCTTCTAAAATTAAACAATGTTGTCGGTGCTGGGACACTATCCTTGAGCAAAGACTCTTGCAATGCATTATAGTATTGCTTAATTTATGTACCCCTTTTTCTTCAATAACAGCTAACACAGAGTCCATCTGTCCTGGGCAGATAATGGTTAAATACAGGATTCAGGTTAGACAAGTCTTCTATTCATGGGCTAAAAATAAAAAAGTCTGCTAAAGTCATAGGTATCCTCCAGCAGAAAGAACAGGAATCCTGGGAGAAATCCCCTTTCCCCATTGGTGAATTCAACTTTTAGTTTATGTTTAAGAAAAACATATGTAACAAAGGAAGAATAAAAAATTCTGTTGCAAATGTCCTGAATGGACTGTAAATACATAATCACACCCCCGTACATTAATGTTATATTCCATGGCTCAGTTGAACAATGGGAAATAAAAGGAAGTTTGCTACATTTATTTGGGGAAGAATTGACTGTGCATTTAGAAAAACCCCTAACCATCCCCTACAAGAACAGTTAATGACTCACTCAAAACCATTTGAAATTTCCTGTTGAACCTTAAACCATTGATGTAAATGGCACCTATATACAGTACTAAAGAAGTAATGGTGACTCATCCTTTTTTTGTAAATACTGTTTATAACAGAGAAAAAACATAAACTGGGGAATCCTAAAGGAAGCTTTTCAAAAGCTGATATTTATGTCAGTTCATCAGCATGCTTTCAACTGGTTTGGGAACTTGAAAGCAATTCTTCTCTGTGGCGTTAAAGGAGAAGGAAAGGCTAGTAAAGAGTTAATTTCAAGCTGCAGGCATACCTTCAGTTCTCTCAATAGTGCCCTTATGTCTCCCCATATTTTACCTGTTCAGATGATCAGAAGCCAAACAGGAAGAAAAAACGATGAGCTGTGTAAAGAAAGTTCCCATAATGTCTTGCTCCTGCACCGACACCCAGACCAGTGTACATGCTCAGTTTGTAAAACTATGAGGAAGCTTCCTGCTGATTGGCTCAGATCCATATTCCTAAGGGGGAGAGTGAGTTCTTAGCATTCTTGAGGGAGGGGGGGAGCAGAAGAGGGGAGAGAGGAGAGAGCTGCGTGTCTCTGGCACAGGAAAACAAACACAACAAATCTTTTGACAGAGAACCCAGTGCAGCGTTTCTGTGAGGTGTGTGCTTATGGCTGTATTTACATAGACCTTTCTGATAAAGCTTACTTAGTTTTTACCTTTCTTTCTCCGTTAAAGTGCTCCATGCAGCTCAGTAGTAGCTCAGAGCACTATCAACCTGTTCCAATCCTTGCTCCCCAAACAGCATGCAGGGAGAAAGGACGAGGGCAATGATTTTCCGCACTAAAACAAATTGTTCCTCCATGGAAGATAAATTGTAAAATCTACCAAGCTTTATAAAGTGTTACCGCTTAGTAAATTTAAATAAGCTTTAATATATTACCTTCTTGGCACCATGAAGGCAGTAGAATACTTAATTTACGCAGAAATCAACAGATGCTTCACCTGTGTGCTGCTGTAAGCAGCCCCCTCGTATTCTATGTGAGCATTGGGTAATTTATAGATGATATTTTCTAGATACCTTTTATCTTTTTTTCTAACATTTGCACCACTGAGTTTTTGATAGAAAAGGCAGTGCTACTAACCAGATAGCCTTTTAAATGGGAACAGCAAATATATAAACAAATTGAAGAGGACATCCTATAATTTTTTAGAAATAGATTTCATTTTTTCTTTGAGATATAAGTGGTATGTTACTGTGCTTTTCCATAACTAACATTTTTTTTAACTCCTGCAAACAAGCCATGGATTTTGTAAGGAGCTCCGGGCAGACGGCGCACATTCTTACCTCTATGCATGCCGGTCCCCAGCCTCCTCCGTGAAGGCGCACTCCCCGGCGCGTCCATCTTCAATGTGTTCCGGCGCGCACTGTCCCTAGGTGCACGCATGCGCCGTGACATGCGTCGTGACATCAGTGGATGCACTGACGTCACTTTTGTCACCAAATTTGAATTTAAAACTGGTTCTCTGTTTGTTTCAAATTGCCTAAGCTGGTTCTGTGTACCTGGTTCCTAGCTAAGCTCTTTTGTGTTTGATCTACTAGTTTTGACTCTTTGCCTGACTTCTGATTTACGACTCTTCGCTGCTTGCTACTGACCTTTTGCCTGACTTTGACTGATCCGCGGTTCTGGTAATAACCTTGGTCGTGATTAGGATCCCTGTCAATCTCACTACAGAAAGCCCAGGGCCCTAAAAGGGTGTCAGTGAACACCAGGGCCGGCAGGGCTCTCCTGTGTCACCTAAGAGGTTAGTCCTGGCAGTTTCGGGCTCTCATACATACAGTCCATAACAGTTAGCTTGGACTGCCGCTGCTTTCCCAGTCCTTTCAGCTTTTCGCCTCTTGTCTGGATACCCTCCAAGGTGCGCAAAGTGCTTCTGCTCCATCTCCTCAGGTTTCTGCCCCAGGTGCTTCTCCTGCTGCCATACAGCATTCCGAGCCAAAGATTACTGCTCCTATGTGCAATGCGGGGAATCCAAAAGTTTGCTGTGTATTTCTGAATCAGTGCATCAACCAATTTGAACTGTCTCCTCTCAAATTCCCCAAAGAAAAGTCTAAGGTGGCATACATTATTGCATTTCTCTATAGTAAAGCACTTGCCTGGGCATCACCACTTTTATTTCTACTTTTTGTGAGATCTTCAATGCCCCTGGCCGAAAGATCAATGCCTCTGCCCGCCTTTGGAAGATAACTCAGGGCACCATGTCTGCTGCTGAAACACCATTGATTTCTGTACTTTGGCAGCCAAAGTTTCCTGGAATAAATGTGCCCTGATCACATCCTTCTGGCAAGGACTGAATGAAAGTATCAAGGATGAATTGCCCGCAATAGATTTGCCTACACAGTTTGAGCAGTTAGTGTTCCTTGCTATTCGCATTGACACCAGAATTAAAGAGAGGCAGTCCCAGAGGTCACGATCCCGTAGACCAACTGCTGCCTCGGTGCTGCTTCCTGAATCCTCTTCTGTCCTAAGTTCTCATGCTGAAGAGCCCATGCAACTAGGGGCCACCCATCTGTCCACAGAAGAGGGGACTCGTAGAAAGGTCTTGGGTCTTTGTTTCTATTGTGGACAGAGTGGTCATCTACTTAAGGTCTGCCTTGTAAAGTCTCAAAGGCAGGGAATCGCTCCCACCTAGGTCTCTCCTAGGTAGAACTGATTCACTCCCAGATACACAAACTTCTAGAGTTTTTGTACCTGCTACCCTATCCTATTGCTCCCTATTGCTCTAAATCCTTCCCCTGTCAAGCATTCCTGGACTCTGGGGCAGCAGGGAACTTCATTGATATTTCTTTTGTCAAGAAGTTGTGACTTTTGACCTGTATCTCCAGGGCTGCTAACATCCTCCACTGTGCTGTTGCAATTAGGGGTGGAGTCCTGGAACAGTTTCTTCTCTGTGTTATTTCTCTAAACCATGACAACTGGTCTGAACTTCTCCCCTGGGTTGAATTCGCTCATAATAATCTCCGACATGAAGCTTTAGGTTCTTTTCCATTTGTCTGTGTTTATGGACAGAATCCCCTTTCTCTACCTTCTTCTGTACTCAAAGTGGATGTCCCTGCCTCTGAAGCTGCTGTTCATGACTTCAAGTTTACTTGGTCTACTGCTCTTCAGGCTCAGGTGAAGGCTTTTGTCCGTCAAAAGAAGCAGCAGACAGACGTCGTAGACCCACTCCTTATTTTGCAGTTGGGGATCCTGTATGGTTATTTTCTAAGAATATCATGCTTTGTGTCCCTTGCTCGGAGTTGAGTCCTCGTTACATTGGTCCTTTTAAAGTCAAGGATGTCATCAATCCTGTTTGTGTTAAGCTTGAGCTCCCTCCCAGTATGGATTTTTCGAACTCCTTCCATGTCTCCCTCCTTAAACTGGTAGTTACTAATGACTTTTCTTCTGCATCTCCTCCTCTGACTACCGTTTCTGTAGGGAGTCAGAGGAGTTTGAGGTTCAGGAGATTGTGGATTCTCGCAAGTTTAGAGGTAACATTTAATATCTTATTCATTGGAAGGGGTTTGGTCCTGAGGAGGGATGTTGGGTGGCTGCTAAAGATACCCATGCCTGCTTGCCATGCTTGGTAAAGCTTTTCCACAAAAAGTTTCCTCGGAAACCTTGGGAGCCCCCGGTGAGAGCTCCTGAGAGGTGGGGTAATGTAAGGAGCCCCGGGTGGCTGGCGTCCCTGGGCCCCCCATACACCTTTATGTGCATGACTGGGAAATGGTATTTTGTTTGCCTGAGAAATTATATGTTATCATTATTAAAAAGTTTATTCTATTTGCTCTGACTATACTTTAAAATTAGAGTAAAACATATTACATTAATTGTTCAGCACATTAGTAGAATCATATCTGGGCACAATTGCTCTGCCTTTGGTCTAATAGTGCAGAAGGGAAATGTTGGGGCTTTTTTGAATAATAAACAAAATGTGATTCTAAGCAAATTTTCAATAAACATTCATTTTCATTGTTTTTAAAGATATCTGTAGAAATAACTGCAATTAAAAGCAGTGACATTGTTTTAGGAAGTACCAGCAGTGTATTGAATATAAACAGCCAGTCAAATATTGCTCTTAAGAGCAATGCAATTTACAAATAACCCTAAAACCACTAACAATTTTCTATAAATGTATATTAGAAAGTTGCTTAGAATGACATTTTATTTCATTATGTAAAAATAATGGGATGGAGTTCCCTGGGAGTATTTTCCCGTAGATGAAGTAAGCACAAGAAAAATTTTGTAATAGAGTCTAATGGGCTTATTTATCAATTTTTGAGTTTGTTTAATTCTAGGGATGCACCAAATCCAGGATTCAGTTTGGGATTCAGCCAAGATTCAGCCTTTTCTCTTGCAGGAATAGGATTCGTACGAATCTAAGCTCTTGGCCGAACTGAATACGAATCCATAAAACCATGTGACTTTTTGTCACATAAACACGGCAGTTGAAAATTTTTTGCTTAACCCTTCCTTATCCTAATTTCCATATGCAAATTCAGATTCACTATTTTGGCTGAATCCCAAAATAGTGGATTAGGTGCATCCCTAGTGAATTCAAGAGTTGTTTCTTCTATTTCTAATAAACTTGCAGTTTAAAAATAGTTGAATACTCGCTTATTTATTAATATAGAAATCAAAAATCTCAAATTGAAAATATGGCTTGGCTTTGCCTAGGGCAATTCCCATTGACTTCTACATAAAGCTCTTAGCTGCCGAATTTTTACATTTGAGTTTTCGGGTTTTTGCACTTAATAAATATAAGACATTCAAGTTTTTGAACCATAACTCAAACTGTAGCACGAAAAACTCAAATTGTGAAAAAAAAACAAATTTGAACATTGATAAATTATCCCCTAAACGTTAGATGCAGGATTGGGGTAGTTAGTAGAGCAGTCAGAGGCTTCAACGAGAAGGCCAGTAAGAGTTATTACATGCAGTGTCAGTGATTCAAGAAATTAGGCTCAGGAATAGATTACTGAATTAATACATCACTGTGAGCTTGCCCATCGTGCTGGCGATTGTTCACCAAGCCAGACACAACTACCTCTATATATTGTGAATGCTACATCTGTGATTGTGTGAGTAACAACAAATTTGAAAGTATTTGAAACATTTACTGATTTGATATTGTACCATTAAAGTCAGCACTCGCCATTCTAAAGTGTGTACTATATGTCCAATAAAGAGGTTAATTTATTTTAATCACTGGCACCCGAGTTTATTTTAAGAATCTGATTTATGGTGGTGATACAGTGTAGTTAACCCTTCATCCAACAGTTAAGTGAGGGCCCACCTGAAAAGTTCTCTGTATCCACAAGTAGTCCATGTCCTAAAACCTGTTACTTAGCAAAACATGTTGCTTTTCTTGTAAGCACAAAACATGTAAGGCAAACATTATTAATGAAACATAGCTTACATTTATCTTAATATGAGTGAATACCAACCTCTTGGTAGTGACATGGCACTGGACTTTTTTCATTTTTAATAGTGGAGCACAATAACCAAATGAAAGCAGTTGTGTTTTTTTATTAAAAAGAAAATATATCTAAAATGTATGAATTTCATATAATTCATCTGTTAAATTGCAAAAATGTCTTCAGATCTCCCAAATACAGAAGGAGCTACACAGGTCCTGGCAAGAATAAAGAAACATTTGGATATAAAATGTAAATCACCGTTCAGGGGCTCGTGTGTTTGACCTCACATCACATAATGTTACAATTAGAAGTCTTCACGGACTCACTTTGCCATATGGATCACATAACATCAAGCCACAGCCATGAGCAAAAGAAATGAAACTGCTACAATGATCAACAGGTCATTCTTTACAAGTAACAGCTAGGAGAATAAAGGCTAAAATAGTAAATCTGGCTGCCTTCATCCCAGAAAAAGTTGGAATGCTGGAGAATAACAGGCAGTTAATCATAAGCTTAGATAAACACTCTGGGGTTTATGTAAGAAAAGGCACTAAGTTTGCCCAGGTTCAGTAACCAATAGCAACTATTCAGTAGGTAGTATTTATTGGTCACCTGTTTAAATCAAACATCTTATTGGTTGCTATGCGTTACTGCTCTTGTGCAAACCTAGTGCCTTTTATTATATATGGGGGTTAGCTTCTAAATGTGGGTACTTTGGTACAATTGGCACTGGCTTCAGCATGGAAAAAGTATATTTATATTAGGTACTTTATCTCATAATCCTATCACTAGCATTAACATCCCAGTCCTAACCATCTCTTTCTTTATCATGTCCTGTAAGCCATCTATTTAGAGCAGAATTTATAGCCTTTACGCTCCCTTCTGTAAATGTTTTGCTCTTTTATTACCTTATTAGGTCAAAAAAGCACCAGAATCATTTACCTTGGAATCATATTTGAATCTTTCCTTTTCTTCATTCCCTACAATCATTCCCTTGCAAATTCTTTAGCTAACAGCTAAAATATTTCTACTTGTGAGTAGTTCAACTCAAACCTCACTGATTCATAGTCTTCCTCCTCTACTACTACAAACTTAACATAAGATGGCATCCCATAAACTAGGTGCCTCTACCTCATTCTAACTAAAGGGTTGACTACATTTCCTTCAGTCAAGCTGTCCTTACCCAGTTTCCCCTGGAGAAGCTAAAGCTACACACAATTTATGAAAGGCATAGTTACAAAATTAGCTTCACACAAATTATTACATGACAGTCCAGTTCAAAATTATAGTTCCACATTTTTAAACTCTGCAAAACTTTTTTCCATTTCTTCCCTAAACCCAAGTACAAAAGCATTTATGACGTAACATAAATGTGCCAGTACTTGATGTTTAATATATTTCTGTCTTTATTTATGTCAGTTGTAGTGATGAGCAAATGTTTTGATTTTTTGATTGATTTTAATGCATTTGGAGTGAGAAAAAAACACCTATTGACCTTAATGCATGTAGAGCAAGAAAAAACGGGACAGATTCACTTATCACTAGTCAGTTTAATGCTTAGCTCCTATTGTAAATCTATAGAATTTTGAATATATGCTATAACTGTGTGGATAAAATGTAAGGATTTAAATAAACCCTAAAACAAGTTTCTAGCCCACATACTGGCTCTGGCAATAATGAATTTGGCCAATCATATAAACATTTACTGCGTTTTGGGCAGAATTAATACAGTGCAGAACTATTACACCTCAAGGCTTTGCTGGATGATTCTGTAGATAAACATATGGCAATTTGACTTCTGTGGACTCTTTTTTTGTGATTCTTCAAAATGTTAATTTGTTTATATAAACTATAGTAGCCTTTAAGGTGCCCATACACTATAAGATCCACTCGCTTGGCGATGTTGCTAAGCGAGCGGATCTTCACCCGATATCCCCACCTACGGGTGGGTGATATCGGGTAGCAAGGGGTTTAAAAAAAAAATAATCCAATCGTTTGGCCCTGGGATTACATTTGAGGTTATGGGGCAGTCGGTTCGGGGACCGCATCAACGAGCCGATGCGGTCCCCGATCCGACTAGATTTTCTAACCTGGCCGATCGAGATCTGGCCAATTTCAGGCCAGATATCGATCGGCCAGGCCGCTCTGTCCTGCCCATACACGGGCCGATTAGCTGCCGAATCGGTCCAAGGGACCGATATCGGCAGCTATAGTCGGCCCGTGTATGGGGGCCTTAAGAGGCAAACACACCAGTTGCACCAGTTGAGGTCTGGCATGGTGCCGAGAGACTGGCGGATTGCTAATGTGGTGCCGTTATTTAAAAAGGGATCCCGTTCTCAGCCTGAAAACTATAGGCCTGTTAGTCTGACATCAGTAGTAGGAAAACTTTTGGAAGGGGTAATAAGGGATAGGGTACTTGAATACATTGCAGTTCACAATACTATTAGTTTGTGCCAGCATGGTTTTATGCGTAACAGATCTTGCCAGACTAATTTAGTCGCCTTTTATGAGGAGGTGAGTAGGAACCTCAATGTTGATAAGTGCAAAGTTATGCACTTTGGTTGAAATAATATAAACGCAAACTATCTACTGAATGGTAGTGTGTTGGGGGCATCCTTAATGGAGAAGGATCTAGGGGTTTTTTTTGATAACAAGTTGTCTAATTCCAGGCAGTGTCATTCTGTGGCTACTAAAGCAAATAAAGTGCTGTCTTGTATAAAAAAGGGCATTGACTCAAGGGATGAGAACATAATTTTGCCCCTTTATAGGTCCCTGGTAAGGCCTCACCTTGAGTATGCAGTGCAGTTTTGGGCTCCAGTCCTTAAGAAGGATATTAATGAGCTGGAGAGAGTGCAGAGACGTGCAACTAAACTGGTTAAGGGGATGGAAGATTTAAACTATGAGGTTAGACTGTCGAGGTTGAGGTTGTTTTCTCTGGAAAAGAGGCGCTTGCGAGGGGACATGATTACTCTGTACAAGTACAATAGAGGGGATTATAGGCAGTTGGGGGATGTTCTTTTTTCCCATAAAAACAATCAACGCACCAGAGGTCACCCCTTTAGATTAGAGGAACAGAGCTTCCATTTGAAGCAGCGTAGGTGGTTTTTCACGGTGAGGGCAGTGAGGTTGTGGAATGCCCTTCCTAGAGATGTGGTAATGGCAGACTCTGTTAATGCCTTTAAGAGGGGCCTGGATGAGTTTTTGATCAATCAGAATATCCAAGGCTATTGTGATACTAATATCTACAGTTAGTATTAGTGGTTGTATTTATAGTTTATGTATGTGAGTGTATAGATTGGTAGGTGTGGGTTAGGTGTGCTGGGTTTACTTGGATGGGTTGAACTTGATGGACACTGGTCTTTTTTCAACCCTATGTAACTATGTAACTATGTAACCAGTGCAGGGCAACAGTACATTATATTAGAATTACTGTTATATACTTTAATTTATTTTGGTGTTACTGTTCCTGTAAACTAACTTAGTATGATTTAGAGAGTGATATTCTAAGACAATTTGCAATTCATCTTCATTTTTTATTTTTTGTGTTTTTTGAATTATTTACTTTTTATGTAGTAGCTCTCCAGTTTGAAATGTTAGCATCTATCTGTTTGCTAGGGTCCAAATTACCCTAGCAACCAGTCATTGATTTGAATGAGAGAGGGGAGGGCCTGAATAGAAAGGTACGTTTTTTGGCTGCTGGGATCAGTCACCCTCATTTAAAGGCTTGAAAAAGCATTAGAAGGCAAATAATTCAAAAACTATAAACAAAAAATAGATAATTAGTCATTCTATAACATACATACATTTTTGCTTTTGTGACTTCCTATTATAAAATTTAAAGAGATTACAAAAAAATGTAACAAACTTTTTTCCTGAGTTGTTTGAGAAAGAAACACTGCCCAATAATAACAATCAATACCTGTAACAAATGAAAAAAAAAGAAGCACGTTGCAGCAGAGGTCAAATAAATCCTTCAGCTCCTTCTCCATTATCTAACAAACATGGGCAAAGAGAGGAGCAGGCTTTCAACATGAAGTGTAGGTAGCAATAGTGTGAGAGGAACTGATGCACTTAGGGTAGACAAGTGGAATGCTAAAAGTGGCCGACCAAAGATAAAACTAAAAACTCCCAAAAGCTTTCTGTAATTCAGAAGCTTTGTTCACAGTATGATAATGGCATTGGCAGCCCTGTTGTTCTGGATGGTAGTTTTCAGATTAGACAGGGGTAGTGACCTTTGGCTTCAGCTTCATACTCGCAAAAAACAAAATGTGCCGTGATACTTAACAAAAATAAATAGGGCAACAACCCACACATACCCCCTTTTGTATGCAGTCATATTTATTTTCTTGTTTTCCCTTTTACAAAGAACACCCCGACTGCCCTACCTGAAAATTGGCCAGTTGTCGACTGGGCAGGTTGGATTTTTTAGTCAGATCAAGGACCGCATTGGTTCATTGATGTGGTTCATGCTCCCACTGCTCCTATGTCCATTGTTGCAATTTGATTGTTTAGCCCGATATCACCCACATTGGGATAAGAGTCTCTCGTTTGGCAATATTGTGAATCTTATAATGTATAATGTATGGCGACGTTAACTGATGCTTCTGCCAAGCGTGATCATTTGGTTTATTATTTCCAGTGCACACATGATTACTAAGATTTAAAGTAATGATCACCAATACGTGAAACAAGTTTGCAAATGGACTAGTGCATCTGACACACACAACAACATCCTTTCTCACTGAAATAAATACTGTGCTCTGTGTGTCAGATGCACACATCTGCTCCGTCTGTAAGTGAAATGTCTTCATCTGTGTCCCAGATAGACAGTTTGGAAGAAAGACTGTCAGTGTAAGGCATGAGTAGTTGTAATATGCATTTCACATATAAAAACTATATACATAAATAAAATATGATTCAATGTGACAGCAAACATCTGTTATAGCATTAGATCAATGCTGTCCAACTTTTTCGCAAGTGGTTGATACATTATCTGCTAGACCCAGATTTGTGCAAGCCATTCTATCTATCATCTATCTATCTATCTATCTATCTATCTATCTATCTATCTATCTATCTATCTATCTATCTATCATCTATCTATTAATCATTTTATGCCAAGGAAGTCAAAGGAACTCTCATGCAGGCTGAGGGCCTGTAAAAATGTGCTTGAAGAATCACATGAAACCAAGTTGGACAGCCATGCAGTAGATAACAGCTCCATGCATATTACACAGTGTCTCCAACATCAAAGAAGGGGTGCACTCTCTTCGTATAAAACCATACAAGCACTTTATTAAACTAAATGGTTATGCATTTCAGTGACATGCTCGCTCATCAAGAAACCAGGTCAGTAACTCCCAACATGTTTGTCAGTTTCCCCAACTTCTTCAAGGGTGGGAGGCATGTAGGTCCAATGCTTTTCCTTTGGTTGCTCAAGAATGGAGTTCACATATTTTATCCATGAGGGGCGGGCTGGGGGTCAACATTCAGTCTGTCTATGGCAAGTGTTAAGTACAGGGCTGCCTTGCATCTGACAGCACTGTTTTTACTTACGTAATAAAACTACTGCCAGTGTAAGTAACCCCATTTGAAAAAGAGGCATAATTAAGAGGTGACCAATAATTCAAAACTTAATTACTAACCAATAAAGACTAACTAAAAAGTAAGTAAGAACAAAACATTTTAAACAGTTAACTATCCTTCTAATACCTTCTAAAGGGGTCATCAGTAAATCAATATAAAAATTAAAATCACTGTAATGCAACCAAAGGACCGCCCTACTAATACATAATAAATAAGGTTAGCAAATCATATCTATACATACATTTCCACATTTATGTAGAAAAAGCATACATGAATTTATGCTATAAAAATTAGAATTAGTGATGTATAAATATTCATTTTCCAAACATAAGATTATAATTTAAGAATGTACAGTGGCTTGCAAAAGTATTCGGCTCCCTTGAACTTTTCCACATTTTGTCACATTACAGCCACAAACATGAATCAATTTTATTGGAATTCCACGTGAAAGACCAATACAAAGTGGTGTACATTTGAGAAGTGGAACGAAAATCATACATGATTCCAAACATTTTTTACAAATAAATAACTGTAAAGTGGGGTGAATTCAGACCAAAGGGGGCTGAATAATTAAGCACACCCCACTTTACAGTTATTTATTTGTAAAAAATGTTTGGAATCATGTATGATTTTCGTTCCACTTCTCACGTGTACACCACTTTGTATTGGTCTTTCACGTGGAATTCTAATAAAATTGATTCATGTTTGTGGCTGTAATGTGACAAAATGTGGAAAAGTTCAAGGGGGCCGAATACTTTTGCAAGCCACTGTATATGGGATCTCTTGCCTAGAAACCTGTAGGAAGGCCATCTCCCTTAGATTCCCATAGAGGATGAAATGCTGCATTCTGGGCAAAAATGGCAATTTCAACTGTATAGTAATATTAGTCAGTGACTCGTAAGCAACATGTAGCTCTCCAACTCCCAGTGGCCTCAAAGTATGTGCTTATTTTTGATTTCCTGACTTGGAGGCAAGTTTTAATTGCCAAATAAACTGCCAAACAGAGCCTTCTGTAGGCTGCCAGTCCACATAGGGACTACCAAATAGCCAATCACAGCCACATTTTTCATTCTTGTGTCTTTTACATTTGAATGTGGTTCACAGATTAAAAAAAAAAGGTTGGGGATCCCTGACTACAGGCATAAAGGCTGATTTATGTCCCTAAGTAAACAATTTTGAGTGCTATTGCCCTGCTTTTTCCCCACAAGTCTGGCATAATTGCAGACACAAACAGGTGATTCTCTTAACACAATTGTGCTACATCTACTGCAGATATGTCCAATTTGCTAAAATGGACCCAAATGTATGTACACTTTATTGCAAATCAGGCATAATTACACGTCATTTCCGGTGTTTGCTGGCGCCATTTCCAGTATACCTTCAGTAAAAGTGATTTTACACTGCATGGAAATGTGCAAGTTGCCCACTTCACTTGTGGAGATAAATGATCCCTATATTGTACTATTACAGACAATATACCATCTTTGTTTGAAGAACAGGCATTCAAGGAGCATATCTGCTCTTCAAAAAAACTGTGATATCCACTCTCCCAGCTGAAAGTTCAGGGCAGCAGTGCACCTGAGCCCCCCTCCGTTTGTGGTGAGTTGTTGGACACATTCTATTATCTTGGATAATATACTAAATCTTTAGTGTGTACATTTATATCAATAAATATATTCCTTTAAAAAATAAAAGTAAAGAAAGCTTAAAATGCCAGGACAGCATCATTATGGTATTGGCAGGAGGTTATTAGACATTGCTGATTTGTGGTACTGGGACTACTAGGGATTACATGGATTCTTGCAAACCATTTCACAAGCACTACTAGCAAACGACCTTGCAATGCTTATAAATGCTTGGAACGATTCATTCCCCTCTGTATGTTCCCTAATGCCAGGTGCCCTTTACAATGTCAGCGGACTATCAGTCCAGAGTAATACTGTGAGCCGTTTGCTTCATTGAGCAGCACATAGAACAAATCTCTAGATTAAACTGTGTGCAGTAGGATTATGGTATACACAATGTAGACAATATTTAGGAATTTCATTTTGTTTCCATCATCTGCTCTATTGTGACAATAAACTAAATGAACAATTAATTAAATAATCCACAACATTTGCTGTTAAAAAAATTAAATAAATAAATAAAACCTGTACTGTATAACAGGTTGAAGAATGAAACAAAGACATTTACCTATGCTGTTAGAAAAAATGTCTCAAGCAAGACTTTCATGCCTTTTACCTTGATTTGTTATAGTGTATTGCAATGTCTGTCTTCAATCTGTTGTACAGTACATGTTTTTTTTCAAATGTATCTTTATTAATTAACTGTTAAATAAATCCTCAAGTTAAAAGCATGTGGTTTACAGAGTGTGTGGGGATTCACAGTGATAAGAGGCAAACAACAATAAGGGAGATTCTGAATAACCAATCTACATTGCATGCAGCTTTCTGCACATATTATTTATGAAACAATAAATAAAGCAAGTAATACATTTACATGCAATGTACTGGAGCTAAGGGCATGACCGAACAACTTGCAACTCTCATCAACAAACATTGCTCTTTAAGAAGAAGCTTCATGTATGTTTACAAAATACAATAAGAAAAACATAATTGTAGCAAAGAGAATGCATACTAATGAATTTCCAGGAAAGTGATGAGCATTTGTACCCAGAAAAGCTGTGGATGAGTGTGGGTAGGACTTATGTTCCTCACTCTGCAAGTGGTTCTTTGAAAGGGTAAGGAGAGCTGTTTGCAAATAGAAGTTTTGCATTACAAGGACGCTAAAAGATTATCACTTGCTTTGTAGAAAAGTCTTTAGCCTTTTGAGACTGTATATGAGAAACAGAGTGCAGATGATGAATGGATAACCGCTGGTGGCTTCTCATTATAATCTTGGCACATTAATTATTAGATTGCTATATTACCGTGTATGTTACAATACATACGCCACATTTACCATACACAGAGCAATGAGGTCACAGCCATTTCAGTTTAGCAGCTGTGCTGTTTCAATGCCTCTGCCCCTCTTTCACTCAACAGTAGGTTCAGCTGAAGCAGGCTGATTTGAGCATCTTCAGGAGTTACGCCTCCTGTCCTCAGGGGAACGATCGCTTTTGTTATGTATTCATTTTATCGAGGCATTTTGAGCCCCTGTGTTTGAACATAATACTTAAGATATGCATGCACTCATTTTTTTTAACTTTTATTCAGTTTCAAATCATTCTTTCCATGTCCATTAGCAGGGTATGAGCACAAAAATGCTTTTCTGGACACTTTGTTATGGTGCTAAATTTTGAAAAATTGTGTTAGAATTATTTTTTATTACTATGTATTTGTAATTATTTTAACAATTATTGTGTCTTGGCTTATAACTGAATTACCTGCAGTGACCAAAACCAATGTATTTATTTACTGTTCAATATCTGTACTAGATCTGGCAACAAAGGCATAAGCAGCAAAAGTAGCAGAGCTGATTTTGAGCATAGCATTGGATAGGTGAAAGTGCTAAATGAATTGTGTCCTAAGAAGTAAGAATGTGTGTCCATTAGCCAGAACTTGCACCTTTCCTATAAAACTAGAAACTGAAAAGCATACATTTATACATTTACAGTATATAAATTGAAAGCCAACTGGCTTTATATATACTGTATATATATATATATATATATATATACTTTAGCCAGAAAGGGGAAGTTGTGCTCACCACTAAATTTTAAACCATTAGAAGGGATGCAATGAGGTTGTGACCACAAATTCATATAGACAGAAATAAGAGGTAGTAGAATTCTTTATGAATGAGATGAAAGTTAGTGAAGGACTGGCCAGACCAGGGATGACTGATATAGTTGGCCATCTTGAATATATATTGCAGTATATAAAGTATAGAAAGTATATAAAGGGAAGGGCATTTCCAAGTAGCTTAATGTGATATACGCCTTGACTTTCCCATGCGGTCTCATATATATTTGTAAGATATACTGGATATTGGTAAGATAGATTGGATATGGGCCATAATGCACACCAATTGAAATGTATAGTGTTAATAGGATTCTACCCCTCATATATGGTGGAAGATCACACATTTAAGCTCAAACAA
Organism: Xenopus tropicalis; assembly: GCF_000004195.4. NCBI lineage: Eukaryota > Metazoa > Chordata > Amphibia > Anura > Pipidae > Xenopus > Xenopus tropicalis. Next base: position 104,453,153 of record NC_030678.2, on the reverse strand, counting down.
AGGGAAGTATGGTGTATCCATAAGTTTAAATTATTAGCACCACATAAAGATGCAGCCAGCAAGTTTTCACCAGACACCATTTTTTAAATGTTCAATCTTGCCTCTAGATGGTGCTAGAGTGCAAAGACTTGCCATCAAAACACAATAGAATACCCATAGACCATGTGCCACCTAGTGGCAAATTTTGGTATTTTTTTACCTGCGTTAACTGGAAGAGACACAAAGGAACTTGGCTGCATCTGTAGGTTGGATAAAGATTATGACTTTTATCTTCTTTATTTTTTTTTTTTTAATTAAGTATTTAGATTTGATTATTCTGATCTGTTTGCACATAGGATTTTAATATGAGTAGCTGGGAATATGAAAACAATACATGGTAAATTGTATTGTGTATCTCTGTTGCTTGGATATGATGATGTTGTCACTTAGTATACTGGGCTTATTAAACCTTTGGAGTAGACCTATAGCATTTTATTTTCTTGTAAAGCTTGAGAAAGGGTTACAGAGAGATACTGACATCAGAGATCATACTGTTTTTGCATCTATCATTACACTCTGTTTCCATGCTATTTAAAATTTTGCCTTAAAAGTATTTCCCTGATGTCTTTTACATTACCTATCTGACCACCCATGTTTATCTATGAGGGGGGCTGTCATATTAAGAAATAGTCCATTATTATCAGAAGCTATAAATGACAGGTTGAAAAGGACAGGTCAGGTTGGAAAAACAGTCAGGTTTAGGAACTTCAAGTAAGCATTTCAGGCATGGGACCTGTTATCCAGAATTCTCAGGACCTGGGGTTTTCCAGATAAGTGATCTTTCCATAATTTGGCTCTCCATACTTTAAGGGGGCAATTTAAAAAATGGTCAGATTTTTATAGCCGATTCGGCTATGAAAACTATGCTAAAAATCCAAATCCAAATTCACCAGCTAAAACCTGCCAAGATCATGTAGAAGGTGGATTTCCCTTTCTTGGAGGATCCTTCTTTTGCTTCAAACTTTAGAGGTTTCAGATTTATAATGCTGTTTGTTTTTTGTGTGACAATAACAAAAATTAAATGTTTTGGTGCGACAATTTGAGTTTCACAACTTTTCTGCAACTATTTCCCGCACTGACTTTTTCAGTTCAGACTTTTAAAGGGGATCTATCATGAAAATCAAAATGTCCTAATGGATAGTGCAGATGAAAATATTAATATCTTCAAATATATTTCTTTATAAGAAATGCTTACTTTTTAAAAAAAATAGATATTATTGCATAGAGTTAGGTTTCTTTCTCTGAGAGACAGTTCATGCAATTGCTGAATGGGAGTGGCTACACCCTTGCTGTGATGTCACTTAGCAACTAGCAAAGTCCCACCCTCCCTCCTCCATACTGAATAGCATCCTCAGATCAACTGTTATTTTTAAAGCTCCTTCTGAGAAATGTAAGGTGGTTCTCTTCATATACATGAACCTTATGATTTTATTGGCAGAGTTATGTAATGTTTAAAATTTTGTTTTCTTCATGAATAAGTGGTTCTGTATATTTATGTATGTTTTTATTTATATGGTGTTACTTATGTATGCAGCACTGTACAGCAGAACAGGGGGTCATTTTTATTAAAAAAAAAAATTACAAAAGTATCAAAGAGACAAAAGTAAAGAGGTCCCTGTCCTATAGACCGTATCTACTGTCTGTAAGTAGAATCCTGTTATTTACTAATTTCCTTTTCCACAACTTATAAGGTGCTTAGGCAGCAAATTATGGATATCTCTTTATATATTGTTTGGCTAATGAAAATATAATTTAGTAATCCTGCTTCTGTTTTATTTTCTTCATGATGTAAAATATAACTTTTTAGGGTAACTCCATAGAGTGTGTTGAGCATAACAGTAGTCTATATCTCTATTATCTTGCTGTTCGTTTCTGCTGCTGACAGGAATGGCTTGCTATAGCTTTTACTGCCAAATGCCTCCTCTACCATCAAGGGTTTGCCTAATTTTGCCATCTCAATTCCACAATCTTACATTTTTCTTCATTGTCAAAATTTTTGGCCATACTATTAATCAAAAATTGAGGAGGAATTTGAATTACATTTTTCAGCAGTTCCTCACACCATAATTTGTTTTTGTAATTAATTAAATATGTGTATTATAGGGGGAAAATTCTTACACAATGAGAATATTACATTTGCTGGGGTTGTTTATCATTTTCTAAAAAAACTACAATAAATTTGCACCATGAATCATAAAAACTTATTTTTAAAATTATTTGGCACTTGAAAACCAAATCCAGAATTACATAACATAACAAATGACAGAGGTGTCTTAGTGCTTCATGTTCCCCCCTCACACACCCCTACACCTCTGTAGAGCTTGTGCAGTGCAGAACATGTCTGAAAGGTTTTATGCTGAACAAGAAATGGCCATTTGGCTAGATCTTTCCACAATACACCAACATTGAGGCGGGTAAAATCACACTGATCTGTTTCTGCCAGTTTGTACTGAATGGACTGATTCTGCAGCTGACATCTGCGCTTGTATGACCTACAATGAAGGGGATGTCTGTGCAGCTAGGTCAAGAAGTCAGTATCCTGTCCTGCATAAGGATCACAAAGTAGCAGCTTGGTCTTTGTTGATAGCCTTAGTTCACTCTGCCTTGTGTCCCCACACCAGTTGTTCATAAGGCACATGTCCTCAATGCATACCTCTCATACAAGCTATGTTGTCAATTGCCTGTTCAATTAGATTTACAAATAAGATCCAGATTATATGTATTAGTGTCTGATGTTCAAGCAGCATGTGTGATGCTATGTTTGATGGAATTGTTGTAGACAACTAATTAAATTGGCCTCAAATTCAAAAGTAAAAGTAGAACTTATTATACTCACTGGGGCTGATTTACTTACCCACGAACGGGTCGAATGGAGTCCGATTGCGTTTTTTTTAGTAATGATCGGTACTTTGCGATTTTTTCGTATGTTTTGCGATTTTTTCGGATTCTTTACGAATTTTTCGTTACCAATACGATTTTTGCGTAAAAACGCGAGTTTTCCTATCCATTACGTAATGGATACGAAAAACTCGCGTTTTTACGCAAAAAACGTATTGGTAACGAAAAATTCGTACAGAATCCGGAAAAATCGCAAAACATACGAAAAAGTCGCAAAATGTTCGTTTTCAAGTCGGAACTTTTCCAATTCGGGTCGGATTCGTGGGTTAGTAAATCAGCCCCACTGTGTATGAAATTGACTTGAAATGCAAAATGGTAGCATTTTTGTGAAGCTCTTACATATTGTAAACAATTTTATATGCTATCATTTAAAAATTTTCCAGAACTTTTAGTATATGGCTGAGGGAGACATACAGATAGCTTTGGATGAAGACCAGGAGCAAGCATTGGTAAGAAGTGTTATAATGTTCAAAAAACATTGTCGTTTATGCTTTTTTTTTTTAAACTCTGCTCCATGCTCTTCACTTCTAATCTTATAATAATAAAGTTTTTTGGTTTTTTTTAGTTCATTTTTAATAATTGAATTCATTTGGTAACAGGAAGAACAGCTAACACTAGACCTACAACGTATGCTTGGTGATAGTGTAAATGACCCCTGTTTTCAAGATGACCCAGAATGGAGTGAGGAGGAATTAGCTTTGAGACAGAATACACCTCCAGATGAGAGAAGAGGAAACACATTATGGTGTAAATGTGGAAATTGTATTCCTATGCCAACCAGGGAAGAGTCCTGCTGCTGTTCTGAAAATCAAAAAATAGCTCATTACTTTGATGGGGATACTGTTTGCATAACGTCTGTTCCTGAGATGCTGACAATGTGCACAGAAGAAAATCACCTGGATTTTATGATTAGATGGAGTGGCCGTTACTCGAGAGCAGCATACACGCATGATCGAAACAGGTAGACATCCATTTGCATGTTGTATTGTTTGTTTGGCCTTTGCTGTCTTTTTGTTATATTTGTTCCCTGGTGTTCCATTCCCTGGATGTGGACCTGACATAAAAGTGGGTGTGCAACAGGTTTCACAGATGCCATCCTCTCCCTATTTTTGCATCCTCTATCAGTTCACTGATATTGAATTTTGCAGGAGTATGCACAGTCACAGCTGATTTTGAATTTAGATTCAACTGTGCATGCTCCTGCAAGATCAGTATCTGTGAACTGATAGAGGATGCAAAGATAAGGGAATATGCAAAGATAGGGGAAAATCCATGTTTGTGTTTTGGTAACAAACATGGATTTTGTATGTATGTCCATAACCATTGTATGTATGATATGAATTTTGGTATAACCAAGAACAATTTCTCTAAGTATGTAATAAGCATAAAAATTGTATTTTCAGGGTCCTCAGAAAGGCAGCTTACCGGGCCTTCACAACATGGGCCCATGGTTATCTTGGACCAGGAAACAGAATCCCTATACCATCCTGTGTTGTGGACATTATCAGAAAGAAGTTTCCTGATAGTAAACAGAGATACACAGGATTCTTTTGGGCGAATGACTACCCTGCCATTGATATGGCTTTTGATTTCTAATTTTTTTGTTTCAACATTGTTTTATTTAGATATAACTACCAATGTTCTATGTTAAAATAAATTCTTGAAGCACAATATCTTTTGTGTGTGGTTTTTTTTAAAATACGAATTAAATAATAATGCTAAATAAGGTTTAAATAATGATAAATAATCTGTATTCAGAGTAACAAGTTTATAGATAAGTTGCAACATTATTATATAATCAGAAGTAAACTGAGAAGCTAGTACTATATGATTGTATATCATTATTTCATCAAAAAAGCAGCTGCAATTCAGGGTTTAACAGACGTTTATTCAGTAACACAGGTATGACCCTGTATATCAACATAAGTTAAATTTATACACAAAGTGACCAGTAAATTAAAAATTACATCCTCTAAACTTTGTCCTTTTCAGTATATCATATGTTTTATGAGTATATCAAAAGTTTATTTTTGAAATTATTTACAGCCATGCTGTCATAGTAGCTTTTACTCAATGTCCACACTGGACTGATTCTTGACCTACAAATAAACATTGGCTGAGAAACAGCCCCTATACTTGAATCAGCCCTCTACTGTGGTGTCCCAACCACTGTATTGCCCCAGGCGCAGTTTTAGGCGCAAAAATGCATTCTTATGCGTTTCATCAATAAAACCTGCAGAGCTCTGCCTAATGGAAGCTGCATCTGCTGACTAACTTTGTTACTGAACCTATACACTGCGAGCTGTCAACAAGCAGAAAAATAAAAATAGAAATACAAACTGGATTTTGAAAAAGTAACATCGAACTGTGAAATAATATAAACAAAAAACAAACACTCATCTCTCAGTTGCTCTTTTTTTCTCTCTCTCTTTCTCTCTCTCTCTCTCTATATATATAAATATATAACATATCCCCTATTTGTGAGAGAGGCACAAAAACTATATCTTAGAATCTATGAAGGTTTGGATTTCAATCTGCATGTCCAATTTTATGCGCATGCTTAGATATCAATGTAAGTGCTGCATTCCCAGTGGTATTAAATTTAACCCTTTAGGCATTATTTCCGTTTATCCCATTTCCTTGGTGTCCTTGAGCATAAGATTTAATGAACAATTGAAATTATACATTTTATACATAGGTAATGGGGGTGTACAATTTGCTTTCCAAAGTATGATAGTCGAGTAGTTGATATATCTTGAAATCCTTCCATTTTCAGTGGCCTTCGATGACTCAAAAATCTAAGAACTTGCTCGCATTAGAGACCTTTTTTTTAAAAAAAAGAATAAATTATTTAAAACAATATCTGTCAATTATTATGCAATATTTAAATATTAAACCCTGCACACAGCGTTATTATTGTGAATATTCTCTTAAACCCTTGATTTTTGAGTAACTTAAAAAAATAACAATATGTTGGTATGGAAAGATGATATGCATCTACTACTATATATTCTAAAGAATATTAGAATTCCACATATTTTTTACTACAGTAGGTGATAAGAAATATATTATCTCCTACAGGTATATTTCTTTAAACTTATAATATTGTAAATGAGGAATAATTCAAAATTCATACCTGATAATTAACTCTGTGTTTTAAAACGTGAAAGATGTTTTTCAACAGCTTCATACTTGTCCGGTCTAGGTTTCGAAGCAATATTAGAAGGCAGATCAGCACGAACTGGCTGCCATTGTATATCTATGTCTCCACAAGCAAGCCTAATGATATCCTTGAGTAATTCAAAGAGGAATGAGTTTGAAGGACGAGTGTAGATTGGCTTTACAACCCAGTCTTTTTTTGACTTTGTAAACTCCAGTTTGTGCCTCAAAGATCCAACTGAGTCACATTCAGGACCAGTTGTACAAACTCTGGCCTGTTCTCTTTGGACATTAAAATTGTGGTCAAGTGCTCCTAATTGGCTTCTAGCAATCATCCCATCTATAAAATAATGATGACGCTTAGACCTATATTTTAGCAAATTGCTGTGGTAAACTTCCAACTCTCCAGTATGGCAAAAATGAGATAAATGGGCAAGGTCATCCAGAATTTTGCGTGATGTAATAATGTCCTTGAATTGCTCAAAAACTGTAGATTCATCTTGCATCCATTTTCTCTTATGATCCAAATGGGGTGCAAGGGCACTGTGTGCACACTCATGGTAGAGATGTCCAGTTTGCCACTGATGTACATTTGTTACATGATATAACAAGGACAACCATTTCTCTCTTAATAAATCTGGGTTGCCATTGCAGGTTCTTGCACACCACCACAGATGATTTATAGTTGGTGAAATCCACTCTTTGATTTCAGAGAATTTTTTCTTTTTACATGCCGCAGACAGTTTCACTCTCAAGGATTTTGCAAAATGCCACACATCAAATTGATGTTTAATATTTGCATAATTATCTTTGATGATTCTGCGGATTGAGGAGTGGCGGTCGGTACAGATCATCCTAACAATTACATTTTGCTTTTGAAGTTGCACAAGGGATTTCTCAAATGCAATTGGTTCCATGTGTGATGAAGTCTGAGGTGGAGAAATTTGTTCAACACAGAAATTAATAATTTTTTTTGTTGTCTGTTCCATTAATGTGTAAATACAGTATTTTGCCGAAAATCCTGGGCTATCGCATTGTCCGTCACCAGAGAGAGCAATGGCCTTACCATTAAAAGACTCAATAAGCTGTTTCTGTTCCTTTTCCCAATGATAGTTTATTACAGGAAACATGAAAATATTTTGATATCTGTAATAACAAGACTGAGATATCTGGTGCAGATTTAGGAGTTGGTACATATTGTAAACCTTAGAGAAATTGGACCCACTAAGTAAAATTGCTGAAGCCATGAGAATATTACCATAGTGTAAACGACCTTTGTGGGGCTGGCTGTCCCATAGATGGAAATGATGACCAGATTGACATATAGCTCTGACAGAGAGAAATGACCCAGACAATGACTTCTTCAGTCGCTTTATAGATGAAATACAAGATGGATAGTGAACACAGTGGGCATTCCATAACAATTTATCGAGGCAAGATTCAAATACGATGAAGGTGCTGTCATCCAAAGGATCTTTTTCTAAAAATGAAATGCCAACATCTTCTGTAGTATCCATTGTAACATCTAGTTCTTCAATTTCATTTTCTTCTTCTGTTGTGTCATCTGTACTGATTTCAAGTGGTTGGAAAGATTCATCATTATCATTCACTGACATATCACTATCTGATAAAATTTCTTCTTCATCTGTATCTACATCACTAACATGATTGTCAGGAATTAATTCAGTGTTACATGTTTTTTTTTTGTCTGAAGATGAAGATTGCAGACATTTACATTCCTTTATAGGAGTTTCACGAAATCCAAAGTCAGACAGATTACACATTGTACTTTTATCTTTCATTTTTGTTGAAGCTAAGGTTGATGCATTTCTTTTTCCAAAGGTTTTTGATGTATTGCAACCAGTGTGTTTTTTCGTAATGAAATAATCAGTATTTATCCCAATTTCTTTACATTCTGGCATACACAAAGTGTTGTTTTCTATGGTGGCTAAAGATCTTTTTGGATTTTTCTTCTTTTTACTTTTGGCATTTTTGGTTTGGAAAGCTGATTCAACCATTGTTGCTTCTGTGAATGATGTTTTGGAAACAACATGGCCGGAAGCTTGCAAAGTTTCCATGCCTGCTGATAAGTCAGGTGATTGATCTACTGAAGCTGAAGAAAGGAATACACTTGGTATTGCATTTTTTTTTAACTTTTTCTTTTGTCCTTCACAAATATATGATTCATCTGTAAAATGAGCTGAACACAGTCTGTATAGATCATTTTTTTTCCCACTTAGTACTTTTTCTGCAAAGGCATCTAGATCCCCATAGTTCTGGCCTGTTGCTAATAGCCAAGATTTTATTCTATTTATATCCGTAGGGAAAACATGCATAATAATGCTAGATGGTTTCTTATTTCTGGCGGATCCATGTTTGCAATGATGTATAATGTACTTTGGCATAATGACTGTTAAAATTTTAAAGAAAAAAAAAATTACAATGTGCCTCTTATAAGTACATAACATTTTTAAAAAACAATATGTAAGTCTGATAAATTTTAAGAATGTAATTCAACAGCATCAATAAAGTTATTACATATTGACACAAGGCACTATGTTATGGCTAGAAATAGTCAGCAAAATTGTGATCTTTTTCTTGTTTTGAAGTTTATATACAAAAAATAAGAATGGAAAACAGTATTTGTAGCAAAGAGATAAATACTTTTGTAGCAAAGAGATACATACTTTTGTAGCAAAGTGATACAGACTTTTGCAGCAAAGTGATACAGACTTTTGTAGCAATGTGATACAGACTTTTGTAGCAAAGTGATACATACTTTTGTAGCAAAGTGATACATACTTTTGCAGCAAAGTGATACAGACTTTTGTAGCAATGTGATACAGACTTTTGTAGCAAAGAGATACATAGTTTTGTAGCAAAGTGATACAGACTTTTGTAGCAATGTGATACAGACTTTTGTAGCAAAGTGATACATACTTTTGCAGCAAAAAATACATACTTTACTGTGCCAGTCTCTATATGAAAATTATCTGATTGTATTGAATCAGTCAAGTGTCATGTAATTGTTAGAACATGGATACCAGCACATTCAAGGTATTTCTGGAGTTGATAATAGTAAGCAGCGGGCAGACATCGCAAACTCTGTTCATGAAAATTGTGCATTAGCTGGCATGACATTGTGGTGGGTGAGTGGTAGCACCCAAACCTCCCCTGCCCCCCCATCGCACAGCACCCCCAAGACTAACCCCCCCAAAACGCCGATTGCGGCACAGTGTAGCACAAAGCGGACTGCTGCTATGTACATAATATGTGTCCCACCGTGTCGCCCCATGCGACGGCTATGGACAGGATCGTGGGTGGGTGGGCGCGATGACAGTGATGACTACTGATGTGTCCCACGATGCTGAGCATAGGTCTCAGTAGCAGCGCCAGTGCTTGTGGGGGGGGGGTGCGACTGATGTGTCCCACTGTGCTGACCATTGGTCTCATAAGTAGTGCCGGGGGTGGTGCTACTGATGTGCATGGACAAATGAATTAAAAAAATTAAGGTCAGTTCCACTTCCCCCAATGAACTGAGTTATTAGCACATTAATTATTCAAGTAAAATATTTGTATGAGCTACTTAGTATAGAGTCACATCAGCTGTTTATATTGTGATCTAATTTATGAATTATATGAGTGTCTCCTACATGAACTTTCCAGCAGGGGAATGACTGGTTATTATAGAGTCACATCAGCTGTTTGTATTGGGATCTATTTACTGACTGATATGAGCGGCTCCTACATGAACTTTACAGCAGGGGAATGACTGGTTATTATAGAGTCACATCAGCTGTTTGTATTGGGATCTATTTACTGAATGATATGAGCGGCTCCTACATGAACTTTCCAGCAGGGGAATGACTGGTTATTATATAGGCAGTTTGGCAGCAGCAGGGAGGCTGCAGAGCTGGCAATCCGCAGCGGTCGGGCCAGTGTATGTCCAGGTGGGACGGGCGCTGGCACTTGACCATTCGTCCCAGTGCTTTATTCTGTGTGAGGCTTCTGCTTTGTGCTTTGGGACAACGAGCCTTCCCTTATCCAGAACCGGAGCAGTAGCTGAGCCACGTACTTGTGGGGCTATTGTTACCCCCCTGCATAGATATAACCTCATCAGAAGACTTGCAAGGAACACTTGCACTGCTCAGGAGGCCCCTCAGGTGAAGCGTTGTATAAAGCCCAATATATAATGGGAAAGGCTTCTAGATGATAGAGGGCCTGGTGTGCAAGGGTAAGCGTATGTGACCTGACTGAGAGAAGTTAAATGGGATTGTAGCTCCTGCCATTTCTCGGCATCTCCTGAAGCAAGGCAAGTCTTGGTGCTAGCGCCGGCCACTCGGCAGGGATCATCTCCATAGGCAAGGCAAGTCTGTAACACTCGGGGGGGGGTGCTAGCAATGTGTGCAAGTAGCGCCACTCGGCAGGGATCATCTCCTGAAGCAAGACAAGTCTTGGTGCTAGGAACCACTCAGGGTCAAGTCTGTAACACTCGGCGGGGGGGGGGGGGGGGGGGGGGGGCGCTAGCAGGGATCACTCGGCTGGCAAGTCTGTAACAGCAGGGGCATCAGGGCATCAGGGCATCAGCGGGGGGGGGGGGGGGTGCTACTGAATTACTTTCTTACTTTCCATGCCCAAGTCTGTAACACTCGGCGGCGGGGGGGGGGGTGGTAGTAACACTCGGCATCTCCTGAAGCAAGGCAAGTCTTGGTGCTAGCGCCGGCCACACCCCTACAACCAACCTACCTTTTGCCCCAGCTGCTGCTGTCCCACTAACCACTCGGCAGTAGCGCCGGGGGGGGGGTTGGGGGGTGCAGTAGCATAGCAACGTCGGCGGCGGGATCATCTCCTTCCTCCAAGGCAAGTCCAGCTAGCAGCGCTGCTAGCGATGTGTGCAAGTAGCGCCGGGGGGTGCTAGTAATGTGCACACCACTCGGCAGTAGCAGCGGCCCCCGCCGGTGCGAGTAGTAGTAGAGATGTGTGCTGGCCGGGGGGTGCCAGTAATGTGTGCTCTACTGTGTGCTGGGCTGTAACCAGACATCACTGGCGCTGTGCAGTAGCATGTGTGCTCTACTGTGTGCTGGGCTGTAACCAGACATCACTGGCGCTGTGCAGTAGCATGTGTGCTCTACTGTGTGCTGGGCTGTAACCAGACATCACTGGCGCTGTGCAGTAGCATAGCAACGTCGGCGGGATCATCTGTGCAGTAGCACGTGTGCTCTACTGTGTGCTGGGCTGTAACCAGACATCACTGGCGCTGTGCAGTAGCATAGCAACGTCGGCGGGATCATCTCCTTCCTCCAAGGCAAGTCTGTAACCAGCTAGCAGCGCTGCTAGCGATGTGTGCAAGTAGCGCCGGGGGGGGGGGGGGGTGCTAGTAATGTGCACACCACTCGGCAGTAGCAGCGGCCCCCGCCGGTGCGAGTAGTAGTAGAGATGTGTGCTGGCCGGGGGGTGCCAGTAATGTGTGCTCTACTGTGTGCTGGGCTGTAACCATACATCACTGGCGCTGGGGAGGGGGTGCTACTGAATTACTTTCCATGCCCATTCCACCCCTACAACCTACCTTTTGCCCCCAAAATATTAAGACACTGTGGTTTAAGAGGAAGCCAAGTGTTGTTCACGCAGTCCTGGTGTCCTGAGAAAACCGTTAAAGGTAAAGGAAATGTGCAGATGCTAGCAACCAATCAACCAATAAGAATTTGAGCTTCACCTGTCAATCAAAACCCGACTCCGACTTAGAGCTCAGTGAGATACAGAGTCAAAGAATGTGTGCAGCCAGTCAGATACAGAAAAGCATACTATAGCAATGAAACGATTCATAACTTTTAATCAATCATATTTACAAAGTTGACTGTTGTAATGAGATCTACCTTATATCAAAAAAAATTTTTCATGATAGTTCCCCTTTAAGTAAATGTCCAACATTTGTGGAAATGAGTTTATTCGAATTTTTGAATATAGAAGAATGAGAAATATTAGAGCTTACGTAAATGTGTCTCCTAGTCTACCAAAAATAATAAAACCCTGTAGGATTGTTTTGCCTCCAATAGGATCAATTATATCTTAGTCAGGACCAAGTACAAGGCACTGTTTTTTAATTACAGAGAAAAAGGAAATATGTTTTCAAATTTTGAATTATTTGATTAAAATAAAGTCTGTGGGAGATGACCTTCCTGTAATTCTGAACTCTCCTGTACCCTTATACCTGTACCGATAAAAGTAGGCCTATCAGCAAAAAGCAATCATCATGACCTATAGGTAACTTTTAATGTACATTAATATTTTGAAGAGTAGTTTTTTAGTGTCAATATCCCCAATTAATTAATTATAAAAAGCAAGAGAGGCATTAACTACAACAAAGTGAGGCCAAGAAATTTCTGATATTTGGCAGACATGTTATCTATCTGTCAAAAAAAAACTGTGTTATTTGATAGTTTCCAAGACTTTACTTGTTTACTTCTTTATTCAGTTTAAATATTCCACAAGAGTAGGTTCACATCCAAACCTATAATAATAAATGAAGTAAAGAAAAAGAGAAAGTCAGTAAAATATAAGAAGGGGTGAAAAGAAGCGAACAAAGATAGGGAAAAAGAAATGTTGTGTCTTCCTCCTGATAATGGAAATACAGAAATCTTACAATTATATAACTGTATGTGACAAGCAACATATGTGTTTGAAATAGAAATACCACAAGTGATCATACAGTGTATGTGACTCTTGATTTGCCGTGCTAAAAAGGTTTCCCATAGGTGAGTGGTTTTGTCCCAAGATCCATGAGTATTGACAAAGTAAAGCTCATAGACCGTATTGAGGAGCCATAGGGAGATAATTGGATTTCCCTTGGTCTGTTATAGCAAGTGTATTAATGGAAAAAACACAAAAAATAATGTTAGAATTCGTTTTTTTGCTTAGTTTGTTGAGAAAAAAATCTTCAAAAATGCAATGGCTGGGTTAGGAAACCAGTGAACAGCAGTAATTTTCCCTATTAGGTCAAAGGTACTTTTCTAGTACAGGTATAGGACCCATTATCCAGAATGCTCGGGACCAAGGGTATTCCGGATAAGGGGTCCTTCCGTAATTTGGATCTCCATACCTTAAGTCTACTAAAAAATAAAACATTAATTAAACCCAATTGGATTGTTCTGCTACCAATAAGGATTATTTACATCTTAGTTGGGATCAAGTACAAGGTACTGTTTTATTACTACAGAGAAAAAGGAAATCAGTTTTAAAATTCTAAATTATTTGATTAAAATGGAGTCTATGGGAGACAGGTTTTCCGTAATTCAGAGCTTTCTGGATAATGGGTTTCCGGATAAGGGATCCCATACCTGTACTATGTAATTTTTTGACAACTCCACTATTTGTGTAATACAGTATCTTCATGGCCACAGTTTCTCTACATGATTTAGTATAATCTAGTATATTTTCTAGACCTGTGGGGTACATATACCACCTATAATTAATCATTTTTGAGTTTTTTTAAAAAAATTTAATAAAGTAATTTCCACGAATGTCTGACATTTACTAAAAAGTCAGAGCTGGAAAAGTACTAGCCGGAAAAAGTTGCAGAAAAGTCACAAAACTGTAACTTTTTTGCATTGTCACACAAAAAAAACAGTGTCGAAAATCCTAAAACCTCTAAAGTTTTGAAGCAAAGAAGGATTCTCTAGGTAAGGGAAGGGACATCTGCCATTGACTACATGATCTTCAAAAGTTTTAGCCGGCAAATTGTCGGATTCAGACTTTTAGCAGTTTTGTTGTAAGTCTCAAAAAAGTTGCAATCCAAATAAAAAAAAAATCTGACCATTAGTAAATGATGGATATTATTGTGATCTCCCTGTTTGGTGGTAAACGGTGAAAAGTTTTTTCCCATGAGCAACGTTGTGAATGATGTAGGTTTATTATAAATGTTTCCAATATTATTGAGTTTCCCAGGGTGTTTTAAAGGTTTCCTAACTTTTCTAATATCCATTGGGTATCTTCCTCTTACACAACCATACACAAGCTCATATTATAACAGTGATACAATTCCCCTCCCACTGTAGGCTGCTCTGTACCAGACTTGGAAAAAATTAAAAGCCTCTAATCAAATGTCCTATGCCAGACTTGAAAAAAGCACATGGGTTTGTTTACTGGATTGTCATTGGCCAGCTGCTGATAAGAGAAAGTCGTGCACTGACAAGGAACTGCAACATCAGCAGAGAGTGAAACACACCCACTCCTCATACTGCTGCAGACACTGAGGAATACAGAACTCCAGTTAGCTGTGTTCTAAAGGGAATGTAAAGTCAAAATCTTAACTTAGTGTTTATATATAGATAAGATAAGAACTATAACAGATGTTGTTCTAAAAAAATCAGATGGAAAAGCAGTTAAAGCAGGGTTAAAACACAGCTAACTGGAGCTGGTAACTGGGTGGAGGCCCCTGAGAGCGCAACATTATAAGGGGGAATCACCTATGTGCTCCTCCTGCCTCCCCCCTCCCAACCTTCCTTCACCAATACAGTAAACTTAGTTTAGTATGATTTAACTACGCAGTGATGTAAGTCATTGTCAAACCCACCTACCACCCTCCGCCCCCAGTGTGCCATATACCTTTTACTTTCTCCTTTTGGAGTTGAGGGTGTAGTGTGAAAAGTTCGGAGTGGGGAACAGGCCTGGGTTGGTGGGGTCCAGAAGGGAAAGGGCCCACCAGGTTTTTTCCTGTCTGATCCTATATGTATAGAGTATATTAGATTCACTAATGGTGTCAGTGTACAGTGTTCTGTTTACAACATGCTTTTGTTAACAGGTAATGTGAATGCATGTTGTGAATTTTAAACACAGCTGTTAGTTACTGTATTTTTAGAATTATATATATTGCCGCATTGCTGCATTTATTCATTGGCCTGGCAGATTGATGTCAGCATGAGGGATGTCAGCTCATGCCCTGTGTTTGGCTGTCTGACTTAATGCAGGTGTATACAGAGCATTTTATATTCTAGCATGCTAAGTGGTAAATTAGATAATAGAGGTTTACTGTTTACTCCCTCCCTGTTTAGTGTTGCAGCTCTTCTTCCAGTTAATAGTATGATCCTTTCATTCTCCATTATCAAATGGAACAGTTGCCACATAGCCCAGACCCAGAAGATTGGAGGCAAATTGTGTGTGTGTGCCTAAAAGGATCAAAATATATGCCAATTCCCATCAGCCCTTTTTCATTTTAACGATAATGCTATAAGAAGTTTTGCCTTTTCTGCTGACTGATGTGACTAAGCTTTGGATGTCAGATTCTCTAGTGGATCCTAGGAGGCCCAGTCTGACAGTGCTAGGGGAGCTACTTACTTGATCTCTTCAGCAGCTCCTCACTGTCAGCACAAAGTATTTAGGGTGTTTAGTAAACATCTTTAGTAAAGCGTTTTTGACATAGTGAGAAGGACCATAAGCTAGCAAGGCTTCTAATTACCAATTAGTTTAGGCAGGCCTAGAATATTATTTAGCCCTGTGCATTATAGGGCCCTTGATAGGCACTATAAATTACTAAACTACTATTACTAAACTAATGCTACTCCTTGAAACCTTAAACATTAACCACCATAAAAAGGATCAAGCTAGTGGCTGAGATGACCACCTATGGATCAAGTTGAAGTATCATTCTCTGGTAAAGTGGTCAAAGAGAATGATGTACCTTGCCAGGAGGCAAGGTATGGATTAAACAAATAATTCTGTAAAGTTGCTTTAAATATAACTGTTGTGCTCATGACCTTACAAGCAGTATTTAAAAAGTGTTATTTTATTTTTTTATAGTAAAAGAAAAGAACGTGCCAATGCATTGTACTCTTTAAAATATACAAGGAATGAGCTTAAAAAAGTAGCGTTTCGGGTTGATTTATTGAAAATTTCTGCTAAAATCCTACTCAGCACACAGCTCTGTAGGACAGAAACCAATCAGCAGCTAGGCTGACCTGATAGGGAACTGAGGCCTGTCTGAAGCTTGCCTTTGCTAGTGTGACTTCAGGGCTGTGATTGGCTATCCCCCTCATACTGTGCTGGCAGGGACTGTTAGGACATAACCATTTGTGACACAGACAGGGACCGTATAAAAATAATGATCAGATTCAGTTCTGAGCGAAACCAGCAGCATATACTATTCAATATAGCTCTTAAGATTAGGGGGATTTTAATTTATATGCTATATGTCTCATTTGAAGGCAAGCAGAAAAAAAGCAATGAGGCATAAACCAGTTACACAAAAGTAAAATCTAAAGCCCAAGATTTTTCATTGAATAAATGATCTTGGACAGAGTCAAAGCATGTATGTACATGTAAATGTACTACATGTAAAACATGTAAATGTATTTTAATAATTTTCATTACCTTTGACATAGGCATGGAATTCCCTTTAAAATAGCAAACCTGAAACATTTTTCTGCAGACCACTAATTAAACATGCATTCCATGTTGCAATTAACAATTAGCTACAATAAATTAGCCTTTATTTATATTACAGTGAAATTTGAAATGCTTATTCCAATGTACTGCTGACACCACTGCTGTTATCTCTTCTGTCTTATGTTTGCAGATGTAATGTTATTCCTTACCATGGCAATTCCAAGGCACTAATGATTTGGGTCACCAGTAAGTAGTTTTGTGCTGATGCCTCATGTAGTCTCTGCTCACAGCCACACTGCCTGAGGCTTATTGCATAAAGCCTATTAGGACAATATTATTTGATGGCAGGCTGATGTGGCCCATTAAGGCACTGCTTCTTTCATGATGACTCAAGCCCAGCTGCCTTGTTGCTTTCTGCTGCAAATGTCAATGATACTGAGAATTTGACCTCTAAGAACGGAACGTTAGTGAGTTCCGGTTTCAACACTGCATGTTAAAGCATATGTTGTATGATTTCCTTAAAATGAAATGGTGTTTCAAAAAGAAGGTATGTGGAATTGAATATAAATGAGCAGGCTTCACACTGAGTGTTGACACGACTGTTGACAATGCTCAGCATGTAATATAAACAACAATGTTTACTAATAATCCATACACATGTGCACATCCACTATATGTCTGAACTCCATACTGTTGACAGCTTAGATTCATGGGCCTTACTTAAGGAAAAATGTGTGTGTGAACATTCCGATCTATACTTAAAACCAACTTAAAGGGGAACTTCACCCACACACAGCTTCTTGAAAATTAAACATCATTTCAAGCAACTTTGCAATACAGATTAATTAAAAAAATATGTAGCCTTTTCGTGATTTTAAATGTAAAATACAGTTTGGAACAGTTACTTACTCCTGGCCACCTGTTCTCCTGCTGATCTGGCTGACTACATTGAGACTCAAAAAAAATGTAACAGTAGTTGACTATCCTTGGCTTGCCTTGCATCCTCCAAATACTACAATTCCCTGCACACATGATGTCAATAAGAAAAGGAACATCGCAGTGCAATGCATTGTGACTTAAGTAGTCCCTGCATGCTGTCTTTAAGCTGTGGAGAAGTTGTTACAACTTGTAACATCAATGCTTTAGTCCCTCCTCCCACCTCCTAAATCAAGTAATGAAGAAAGACAAGAACTGTTTTGCAGATGGATTTCAGCATATAAAAATGGTAATTATTCATACTTTTTTAAGGAAAGATTACCATTATAATTATATTAGGGGTTACTGTGGTGTGTGGGGCTGTTTAAAAAATTTTGATTCGGAAGCTGGAGTTCCTCTGTAAAGATTTTCAGTATGATGTTAGGTGTTTGTGTGCCAAGTGATCCCAGATCTGGGAACCCCATTTCTCCAGTCTCCAGGCAAAAAAGACAAATCTTCCCATACTGTGAGATTATCGCTCTCACCAAATAATTGTGTGTGCCAGTTACATTGCATTGGTTGTACTGAAGCACAATTCCTATGTATGAAGCATGAAGAACCCCAGGCTCCTCATAATATTCTCTGCTGAGTTAAAATGTTGTCAATTACTCTTTCTAGTGTGCTACTGGAAAATATATAACATTTAATCCAACCCAGGGCCATCTCTGCTCTAGCACTGTTTCGTCTTCCTGAATTTTGTGAGAAATGTTTAAAATGCTGTACTCTATAGCTGTTCTCAACCAGCATTATCAGCTAGAGAACTGAATATACTTGTACTAAACAATTACTGAATGCTGTGCCTGGTCATAATGTGATGTATAATGTACAACACACAATACTTTATTTCAAAAGGTTGTCTTTTAAGCTTACATGTTGGTATAGTGTAGCTTTTTTTTTAGTTTGTCAGGAGCAGATCTTTCTCCAGATATCACATAATTAAGGTTTTTGTATAAATGAAGAAAATAGTCTCCGAATGAAGAGCAACTAAGACCAAAAGAGCTAGTTGTCCCTTGCTAACACAAAGCAAGAAGCCTTTCAGCAAAAAGCAGATATGAACTTCAAACAAGGTCATTTCTGTACCTCTCATATTCCCTGAGCCCTTTACTAAACATATTAAAGTATGGGTTTTCTTTATAGAAAAAGAGATGCAAATACCTTATCTAAAATGTCAACAAGCTATTATTCCACATGCGAAAAGAGAAGAAGAACCAGGTTGTCTGTTAATAAAAACCAAGTGCATTAATCTACATAAACCTAACGCTGATCCACTGCTTAGATGTCTATGCAAAAGATGTATTCTCTTCCATCGTTTTTACATAATAAGCAATTTATGCACTGAATGGACACAGATTAATTATTTCTCAAAAAGAGTAATTAGGTCTGTTCTCTACAGCTCTGAATAGAAATCAGTGGCAAAATATCTTTAGGAAAAGCCCTACATCTATATTATTTAAGAGGGCACCTATTATTCTGTAAAGTAGACAGCAAAGGCAAATTGGGTATCTACTAAAGCTGCCTCAGTTTAGAATCTAAAAGCAGTGCCTTAATACCTAGTTATTCCCTGTCAAAACTAGAAACTAGGGAATATGTGTGATCAGCAAGAACTGGTACAGCCTTCATCAAATCCAGTTCTCCTTTCAGTTACAATTTCTCAGTCACTGCAATTAAAGCTCATAAATGTATACTGTGCATATTTGAGTGTAAATCAGTGCTGAAAAACCCACTGTAGTAAATGTGAAGCAACCCAGAACAGTAGTAGTTATTTTGATATGCGCCTCAAGAAGCAGTGTTCAAAATGCTTCAAACAATATATCTCTAAATCGTGATAAGCAGATGGTGCATGCCATTTATAACTATACACACCTATGGCAAGAAAATCCCAAATACAGGATCAGACTCAATTTCCAGAAATAATCTTCAGATAAGAAAAAGACAGATGTATGGGACATAAATGTACAATTGCACTCCAAAATGGATCTCTTCACTGCATACAGAAGGAGCAGGAGAAGGGTAAATATATTGCCTGGCATATGTGTGTTTTCATTATATTGCTTAAAAAGGACATGAGGAACATGAAATAATTTCATACTTACTTCCTGCTACAAATTGTGCAGAGTGGGAAATATTCTTCGAGACTCTCCTTCCCAGTTAATTCCTCTGTATAATTATAGGTAGCACATACTCTGAAGAACAATTGTTTCCAATTACTTCATACATCTCTTAAAAATAGTGGGAATGTGCCGGCATGATGAGGGTGATTTTAAATAACACTATTTGTCACATTTAACTGCTCCTAATTATACTAAGCGCAGGCAGTACAGAAGTCATGATCTCATTATACAGATCGTATTACCCCGGTTTGAACAAGTATATATTTTCAATTTTTAAACAGAAAAGTAGGCATAATATATATCCAGCACAATAATTATTTTTCGGGCTCATAAACACGTATGTATTGACTATTTAATGACGAAAAGTGTGATTTCTTTTTCTAAATAATTTGCTAGAATGCAGTATATCTACCAATATCCCAAACGTAAGACTGACATACATGTTGCATTGTAAGTTGGTGTGAGAAGGCTATTTTTCCTTTTTGCCTCTATTTTCATGTTATTGGCTACATCTTTCAACCTAAGTATTTTTTTGCAGCACTTTGTCATTTATTAAGTATTTATTGAACTACTGTTTTACATTTAGGGAAGCCAATGGAATGGCTTGAACACCTATAATAAGCTCTAGTAGAGCTATTAAAGAGGTTTCCCAACCTTTCTTACTCGTGAGCCTCGGACAAATGTAAAAAAGACTTGGGGAGCAGCACAAGCATCATAAAAGTTCATGGAGGTGCCAAATAAGGGCTACGATTGGCTATTAGTCAGCCTCTATGCGCACTATCAGCTTACGGGAGGCTTTATTTGGTAGTGAAAAAAAATTCAGGAATTCAAATATATCTACCTGGTTTGGGGGCACTGGGAGCAACATCCAAGAGTTTGGTGAGCAACATGTTGCTCATGAGTCACTGGTTGGGGATCACTGAGCTATTACATGGATAACTTGTGTGTTGTTGTGGAAACCTATGATGTTTTTTATCTAAGGTTGGTATTTAGAGGTAGATTTCTTATTTGCATAGAAAAGTTATAACTAATTAGGATGACTTAATTCTTTCTTTAAAAAATGATTAATATGTGAGAATTTAGGGTGGGATGTCAAGTGAATATGTGACAAATACAAACCAATAATGGCACAGTTGTTGCAACTGATGCTTTTCACCACTAAAATCCTGGTTAGTTTTAATGTGTGTGTGACCTTAATCCCTTGTGTCTGCCCCATATAATTAAAAGAATAATAATAACATCATCAAATAAGTTTGTTGTTAATGCAACAAGAAAACCCCAAAAATCCTCAGACACCTTGGGCTCACTTGCTGAACCCTACCATTATCATCTGTCCTAGGACTAAATTAAAATAACTAAAGGCTATAAAATATAATAATAATAATCAAGACCAATGGAAAAGTTGCTAGTAATAGAATAGCCTACTAAAAATGAATTTAAAGTTGAACTACCCATTTAAGGCCCTGTGTGCATGGGCGTCCACAGAAGGGGGCAAGAGGGGGCACTTGCCCCCCCCTGGAAAAGTAGCAAAAAAAACAAAAATCTTACTCCGTTTCTGCACTTTCCCCTCAAGCCCGTTTTTGCTGTGCTCCGATTGGATCTTTCTTCTTCTGGATTCACCAATCAGAGCACAGCTTCCTTGACAGACAGTAAAATTGACCAATCAGAGCACAGATGCACACAGGGATCGGGAGATTTTGCAAACTGGAAATAGAAATAAAGACTGAAAAGATGAATCTGCAGCTGTAACTTTACCTGAGAACCAACTCTCAACTTTTGCTGCAGTTTTCATCCCACAGGTACTATACAGTTCTAAAGAATCACTAGCTGACATTAAATTGTTTAATTTATAATCTATCCCCTACCCTAACACATGGAGGGTAAGTTAACTCTTTCCCTCTGAAAAAGCTCATTGTGTGTTTATATATGTGTTGTTGTTTTTTGCACTATTTTTTTTTTTTTTTTTTGTCATTGTTTTGTTCATTTATAGTAAGTTACAGTGGGGCCAATGTTGTGTATCAGTGCCAGTGTTATAGTGCCAGGGCCTGAATATCTGCCATCTGTACCCACTGCTCCTCATGGCATATAATGTGCTGGGTTTGTAACTACGGACTGCATCTCACTGTATATAATGGGGAGTCAGTACCCACTGCCTTTCTTGCTATAAAACTAACATAAACACATCTAATGGGGTGGTTCACTTTTAAGTTAACCTTTAGTATGTTATAAAATGGCCTATTCCTAGCAACTTTGCAATTGGTCTTCCTAATTAATTTTTTTGAATAATTTGCCTTTCTCTTCTGCCTCTATACAGATTTCAAATGGGGGCCAAAAAATATTGCTCTGCGAGGCTACAATTTTATTATTATTATAATTTTGTATTACTTATTTTTCCAAGTAGGCCCCTTAACTATTCATATTCCCATCTCTTGTTTAAATCACTACCTGGTTGCTAGGGTAAATAAGACCCTAGCAACCAGATAGCTGCTGAAATACCAAATGGAGAGCTGCTGAACAAAAAGCTAAATAACTGAAAAACCATTAAAAATAAAAGTGAATTCGAATGCGAACTACCCCTTTAAGCTAACTGATCCCAAACACAAATGTTTGCAGATCCCCTAACAGAAGTGCGCGTATGAATACTTTTACTACTAATACTAAACATTTTAGGGTAAAAAAAAAAAAGCACCCCCACCCGCACTTTTGTACAGTATCCCTGGGAGTCAGTGGGAACGGCAAGAGGTAGTTGGGAGGTTAACTTTTTACGTCAGCAGTGAATCCACTAAGTGTCACATTAGCTGTAGGTCAGTCTGTGTATGGGCCATATTTAGCCTCCCCTAGTATCATCCTGCAAAAAAAAAAAAAAAATATATATATATTTATCTGTTGCAGGATGATGCTAGCTTACTTGCCCCCCCTTGGAAAATTTTCTGCGGACGCCCATGCCTGTGTGGTGTGCTAATGTATCTAATTCTAAACAAAGCATGAAGTTTATCCAATGTATCATGCATTTTCTTTCTGCAATGCTATCAATTCTTGTATTCTAAAAAATTGCATTCAGTTCTTGTAACCCAGTACCCAGTAACAGGAGGTTGCCACACTGTCTCCCAGTATTGTGTTAATTCATTACTCGGGTTAAAATTAAATATTCTCATCAATCAATCATCAACATGTAGTGGTTCCTACTGTAAAAAGGGAATTTTCTATGGAGTTCTTCCCATCACTCAATAAGAAGGTACATGAGTAGTGTCAATCATTATGCCAGGTGCATTTTTGGCTTGTTTGCCTTATTTGCAGCAATTTACATTGACTATCATGATAAATGATCTATACTAGTTCTGTTTGTTTTTTTAGTGTGACTTTTTCTCTGAAAAGTTGCAGCAGGCAAAGCACATGGAAATCACCTTGTGTGCAATTTATATAACAGTGACTTTTATGGACGATTTGTTTGTTTGCTTTAAAGGGAGGCTCCATTTTCAGTATAGCTCTAGTGAAATTTATGAAATAAGAGATTCTTGGATTCCAGGTTTATCATCAAGGCAAGGCAAGGGATCCTTCTGAAAAAGTTTCTCTGGTTTCTTTCCAGCTTATTTCAATTACTTCAGGCATGTTCTCAAAAGTCATGACAACACAGGTGGGTCTGTAAGTTAATGTTTTTAATTTCTTCCCATCCTGGCCTATTAGGGTAATACAATGTACATGTTGCTGAAGTGTATGTAGTGGAGCACATTCACTGCAGAATTTTACTTTTTCTGAAATGTTTCAGGCCACAAAAGACCTATATCCTTGTTCAAGGGAAGGGGTTCAACAAAACCCACCTTTTCACAATGTCCATCAGAAAATATGTCCAATAGGGGATGACCAACCTAACTTATACCTCTTATTTCACTGGTCAAGGAGTGACCATATAGTTAAAAAACAAAACATTTACCTATCAAGAGCAGGTGCATAGGAACAACCCCATTTGTATCTTTCATTCTGTGGTCAATAACATCATATCATAACCAGTCAATACAACATTAACCTAGGTTCACTATTACAAGTCCATATCCACAGATAAAACATAGCTTTTAAACAGGATTTTAAACTCTAGCATTTAATCAAACTTTGGAATACATTGAATTTAAACCTTTAAAGGGAAACTGACATGGGAAAACATGTTCTTTTCAAAATGTATTAGTTATTAGTGCTCCTCCAACAGAATTCTGCACTGAAATCCTTTCTTTCAAAAAGCAAACAAAAGATTTTTTTTTATATTTAATTTTGAAATTGGGCAAGTTTTGATGTGTCTGTTTCGACATTCATGTTCTTGAATTATAATTATTTGTCTAGATGTCTTACTCACGTAAACTTTTTCGTAGCCGTCTCGCCGAGTACGAAAGTTTCGGATTCATTCAAGCTTCAGTATTGTGACTTTCCTTGGGCCAGGTTGGAGCTGCAGGGTGCCATTGAGCCCTATGGGAGACTTTCCTTGGGCCAGGTTGGAGCTGCAGAGTGCCATTGAGTCCTATGGGAGGCTTCCAAAATCATGCAAAGTCTGAAAGTTTTGCCCGCCGTTTATGAGCGCTCAATACGAAAAAGTCGCGACAATATACGAGCAAATCGTAACGGCTACGAAAAAGTCGCGACAATTCGTGCAAGTCATAACAGCTACGAAAATGTTGCGACAATTTACGAAAAAGTCGTAATGGCGACGGAAAATCACAAAAAATACGAAAAAGTTGCAAAATGTTCGTTTCCAGTCCGAATTTTTCCCATTCAGATTCGGATTCGTGGATTAGTAAATGTGCCTGGAAGTCTTGGAAAGTTTTTAACCTTATACTGCATCTTATGGACCCTTTAATGCTTGCCACCAGTTATAACTGCATAATTATGTATTTGTAAAATACACCACAATACTTTCTATTGTAATGTAACACTATCTTTACAATCCTACTACTAAGGGGCAGATTTACTAAAACTCCATAATTTCTCAGAATTTCTTTTGTTCAAATTTGACTGAACTCGTTTTCCCGAGTTTGTCTTTTCAACAATTCAGTGCTCACTGGAAGGGGTGTCATCACCATCCCAATTGCAGCTGCAGTCTCCAAACTCCATAGACTCCAGGGCACTCAAGATAAAACAACACATCCCTTTCATTGCATGGAAGAAGGAACACAAGTTGTTTTAAAGAGTTGCTTAATAAAGGTAAAATTCTATTTCTGTCTTGAGTGCTCTGGAGTCTCTTTAGTTTTGACACTGTATTTCTCATACTGTAGATCTCAATGAAATATTCTGTTGATTAGTGAAACTAATTACTGTTTTTCTTTAGTTTTTGTAATACAAATTTTGCTTTGCAAAATTCTTATAATGGGTGTTTCTGGGGGTAAGCTATTTTGCAACTGCTTTGTAGTGGGTAATCTTGGGAAAATGCATTGTAATCTGTTTGCCATGAATGAAATAGTATGATAGTTTATTAGTCTAAAGGAAAAGGATGAGGGTAAATAAGGCTGACAATCACCATTGTCCAGCATATATAATATGCTGCCATATACTTTCATAAGGCAGAAGTAAAATATCACTAATGACTGCAAATTGCTCCCCTTGAAACAAATGGGGGAATGAAATGATATTATCTAATGGTAATGCATACCTTCAAAGGATGCATACCTTTTAAGTACTTGCATTTTTTCTAGTTTGTAAAGTTTGGGTATGCTTTCAGATTTGGGAGGGAAGGTTTGCCGTCCAGCACCATGGACAGTGGCCTGTTCTGTGCATTAGGCAATGTTTTGTCTTCACATAAAAGCATTTACTAAAACTCCTCTCATTTAAAAAGACCAATAACACTAATACATGGGAAGGCTTCCTATGTATTTAAATATAATTTACTGTTGCAAAGCTGATGTGTTAATCAAGAATGCAGTTGCACTGAAAATCTTCAGTGTTTGGAAGTCATTTTTGGCACTCTGTCTAATTACATCTGTACCTGATTCTATAGTCACAAGTTCGATGTGTCAATTATTGGAGCCCTGGAGTTGCCACCACCTCCAAGGTTGGCAGTAGCTCCAGGGTTCACCTGTGTCAAGAGGCACAATGTGTATTGTGTGATTCAAAGAGGAGAATGGATGGAACAGTAGAGCTAAACATAACTATATGAAAGTGCAAGGTGCAAGCATCATTAATGAATGCCTTTTTTTATGCAACGATTGTGATTAAAAATCACAAATACAAAATGCAGACAGATTGCAAATTGTCTCTTACATCATACATC
Organism: Xenopus tropicalis; assembly: GCF_000004195.4. Lineage (NCBI taxonomy): Eukaryota > Metazoa > Chordata > Amphibia > Anura > Pipidae > Xenopus > Xenopus tropicalis. The sequence continues at coordinate 104,427,344 of NC_030678.2, read as the reverse complement.
ATTCCTTGAAAATCACATAGAGCTTTAAGAAGATGTCTCCTGGGCAATAAATATAATATCAGTATAGACCAGTGGTTCTCAACCTTCCTAATGCCTCAACCCTTTAATACAGTTCCTCATGTTGTGGGGACCCCCAACAATAAAATTATTCCTAAAAACACGTATTTCTAATGGTCTTAGGCGACCCCTGTGAAAGAGTTGTTTGACCCCAAAGGGGTCCCGACCCACAGGTTGAGAATGGCTGGTATAGACTCACCAAGAAGAACAATGCATCCAGGTGTACATGACCAAGAAGAGCAAGCTTCAGCTTCATTTCTCTTGAAGAAATTGGTAATACTTGAAAAGTGCAGTAAAATTGTTTTTATTTATGGGGAAAAAACAAACTAAATAAAAAATGCACATTTTGTGCCTCAAAGATGCATTTAGGTCTATAGAAACTTTCTTTACACATGAAATTTTTCTGTACCGTTTCTAGTTCAGTTTTCAGTTCCAGTCAAGTATTAACAATATCCTGTAACAGGTACAGCACCTAAAATAATTTTGTGTGCTTTAGCTCTAAAATAGATTTTCTTTGCAGGTATGCAAGAGACAAGTATAATATATACGTTTTTGAGATATTTTGGTGTTGCTGGTTCTTGAAATGTAATCAGCCCCTTTATTTTATAAACACCCCATTTAACTTTTGTGATCTTCCAAATGCAATTTGGGTTGACATAATGTTTGGCCCTCAAGAGCTTTTTATGGCATTAAAGACAAATCTGGTGGTAAAATGTTTGTTTGAGAGGGGTGAATGCAAACATATGTACAAAATATCCAACAGATACAGAGGCACATAGCCTTTATACATTTCTGTTACTGCTCTCCCAGTGTGTTCATAATGCATTCTGCAGTTGTTGTTTCACTGTAATCAACCCCCACCCCTGAACTTGCAAAATATCCATTTGTTTTTATTTAGTACACCAGAAATTAAGCTTTGTTTCAATTCCTTTTTTTATATCTATCTCTTTTTCTCATAATAAAGTTTGAAGGCAACTGATATATTTGATACAATAGTTGCTAACAATCCACAGACGCTTCTGGTAGGCAGGCATGCAGCCTTCCTGCCCTGTGCCCCGCTCTGATAGTGACCTTCACTCAGTCAAGGATCAACCTCCTGCTCAACCCCACTATGTAATTCCACAGCCCTTTAATTTGCTGCTTACCTGCAGCCTAATCAGGCTTTTCCTAAGCCAGTAACATAAAACACAGCATTACCTGCTGCAAAACCAGGCATTTTACCTGGTGATACTTGTATCCCAACTTTAACCCTGGTGGAAAACAAACCATGATCTTTTCAATTGCATCTCTCACTATATATTTTTTCTGCACCTGCAAAATAATAGTACTGCCTCCCTATATACTTTTTAAAATGTGCTTTTTGCAAAGAGAGGATGGTCTGTGGAGTAGCTACCCATTAATTTTATACCCTAGCACTCATTACAAAAGTGAGCTATTTCAAATGGTAAGCAATGGGGTAACCAAAGGCCTAAGACCCCAGGACAATGTTTGCACTGGGGTCATACCTTTGCACTTGATTCCCCTCCTCAATATTCTCAGTTTGTAGCTGCAAGCTCTGCACTGAACTCTTGAGTCTACACATACATTCTTTCTGGAATTCAATCAGTCATTTGGGCAAGCAGAGCTTAAAAGGACAGATCACCATCCAAGCACTTTTTGAGTTCAGTTGGCATCAGATAGTTGCCCAGAAATAAAGACTTTTTTCAAGTTTTTTATTTGTATGTTCCATTATCTGGAGTTTCAGTCTTTTAACTCAGTAATCCAGGTGGAGCCACTGAACTGTAACAATTTGCTCCATTACTTGATACATTTCTCAGCAGCATCAATATAGCATTAGCAACTACTGTATCAGTTTTAACAACTGCCTTTAAATGAAGCTCAGGGATTATACTCAGCAGGGCCAAAGATAAGAAAAGTATCAACTAATGGAGCAAATTAGAACAGTTTACAGAGTTAATGACCCCCCCTCCCAGAATTGCTCTAGGGAGACAAGAGATGGTGAAAAATGAAACTTAGAAAAACAGTAAAAAAAAATATACGTATGGAAAGCAATTAAAAAAAAAAAAAGTAATTATGTCTGGTGTACTGTCTGATACTAGTGATGTGCGGGTCTACAAAAAGTTGAGCCGCACCCAGCCCTATCCTGCTGTTACACTACCCGCACCTGACCCTAAGGGTAAATACACATAGAGCTACTTAGTAGCAGCTACTTGTCATGGCTACCAAATGCCAGAAAATACCCTGTCATAGACAATACTGAGAATTGCCCCTGCTAAAACACATGTAGAAACAATTATCAGTAAATGATCAGCATTGTCTTTTGTAGCCATGGCAAGTAGCTGCTACTAGTAGCTCTGTGTGTCTTCACCCAAATTTGTAGACCCAAGCTGCCCTGCCAAGGTGTCATGGAAGGGGGCAGAGCCAAGCAGGTGAGAGTTTATAAAGGTGCTCACCGGAGGAAGAAATCAGCACAGTAAGGTTGTGAGCGGGGAAGTCGGCCCAAACCCACCCAACCTGAGGGTCCCGTGGTTGTTGGCCAGCCCTCACATCACTATATGATACCAACTTAACTGAAAAAAGTGTTTGGAAGGTAAGAAACCCATTTTAGCCAAATGTCTCAATCAAGCTCTCCCATTGCTCCCACTAAGCTAATGAAAGGACTACTAGGTACCAAAATAACAGCAACATCTGATGTCTAGAAAAGTGTATGCACCCCAGCCCATAACTACAGGGGGGACACTTTAACTCCTTCATTTCAACTAAGATACAGTCTACACCAGGGTTCCCCAACCTTTCTTACTCGTGAGCCACAGTCAAATGTAAAAAGACTTGGAGAGCAACACAAGCATCATAAAAGTTCATGGAGGTGCCAAATAAGGGTTAAGATTGGCTATTAGGCAGCCTTTATGCACACAAAGCTTACAGAAGGCTTTATTTGGTAGTAAATCTTGTTTTTATTTATCCAAAACTTGCCCCCAAGTCAGGAATTCAAAAATAACTACCTGGTTTGGGGGCACTGAGAGCAACACCCAAGGGGTTGGGGAGCAACATGTTGCCCCCGAGCCACTAGTTGGGGATCACTGGTCTACACTAAGTTATGTCTAGAACTGGAGGAACATGTTTCCAATAAGACCTCTAATACAATTATGGACACACCAAAACCATAATTTTTGGATTCTGCCAAATACCAGATCCACCACAAAAATATTGGTCAAATGTCCAATTAAACCATACCCTCATTTGCATATTGTAGTGGAGATAAATTTAAATAAGTAATTATCTGTAAATAAAACTTGTCTCATTCAGTTGTCAAGCGTATTAAAGGCACATGACTTTAAGGGGCAGGTTTTGTTTGATTGGTTGAACACTGAGGATACAGACAAATCCCGTACTTTTTTTAAAGGAACAGATTCATGATCCTTATCCTATGAAAAATGGATTAGTAGCGTGGCTAATACATAATGAATCTTTCTTACAGGTTTCCAAAAAAAATACTTGGGGGGAAAAGTGGTAACGTCCCTGGAGCAAAGTGCCCTTTTCAGCACCCTGGACAGCAGCCCTTTCTGTTGGGTGCGGTATGACATCACGCAGCGTTACGCTCAGTATCTAAAGGCTGACACGACATAACACAGTTCGTTAGTCTGGGAACAACAAACAGTAGGCAGTACTTGTAAGGGTGCCAAGTCTGTTATTGCAAATTACACCCAGTTCAACTATCACGTCATGCATAATACACTCTCAACCACAAATACTAAGAGGTAGGGGAGAATATAATAAGTATCTATAAGATACTTATTGATAACAAACTACCATTCTGTCTGAATTACTGTTAGTTTTGCGACGTTACTGGTTTGCTGCAGATGGGCTGCCAACTAATAGTTTTTAGGGTAGGACGGAAGGTCCCACTTGCACTCCTTTAAGGTGTTGCTGGACAGCAGTGCACATACCCCTCACCCCAAGCTCAGGCTACACTGCTCCATTCCTGCTGAAGGAATCTGTGAGCCGAATTACACCGATAGCTGAAAGGTCGCAGCACGGACAGTAGTGGAATATACGGTCGCCGTGTGCTCTGTGATGAGCTCCTATACCACAGGGAGACGCGATGAGTGCGCCAGATTTATGACAGAGTGCTGAAATGACAAATTCGCCCTCTGGTACCAACGTTCGCTGTAGGCTTATCCAAAAACGGAGTCTTAAGGAGCCAGTTGCAGCACGACAAACGCAGCACGACTGCCCCATCAGAGCGCTTTAAATTCAAGTACAGCCCCTTTAATAGCGATCTTCTTAACTAACAGACATTTTTATGCCTACCCAAAAAGGCAGGGAGGCAGGTGACTGGAAAAAACAGGGGGAGGAGCAATGGGCTAGGCTGAGACCCAGTTGAACTCCATTTCCCGGCAGCCCAGGAAAGAAGTTGAAGTTCAGTGACAGCTGGGGAGCAGCAGGTTAACGTTCCGAGCCGGGCTGGTATTGTGACGTCAGGGAGGCTGGGATCCGCCACGTTCTAGAATCCGTCCCTCCGCGGTGGCTCTGGGAGGAGGAGGTGGCGCTGCCAGGGGGGCGGGAGGAGGAGGAGGAGGAGGCTGAGCCCATGCTAAGCTGATCCGATCCCACGTGTGACGAGCTTCTTCCCGGCTCAATAATATTCTGTTAGCGGCTCCTGGCTTAGCTGCTGCCTGATAGAGTCCTGCACACAGTCCCAGCGCTCTGCCTGTATGTGTTTGTGTGTGTGCATGTGCTGCCGGGGCTTCGCTAGTCTTCCCTAGTCTCACAGTTTGCTGCCTGTGCCTTGGACCTATTCCTTCTTTTTTATTTTCTTTTATTTTGTATATAGCTTTTTATTACTGTCATTGTTTTCTATTTTTGTAACTGTGTTGAGAAGGCTATGGAGGCAGATGGGAGCCAGGCCACCTCTGGGAGTCCGAACGATTCTCAGCACGACCCCGGGTAAGTTGGCATCACCGCTTTGCCTGGATTGGTGCCCCTTTGGGCTGCACAGGGCAAGTGCAGGGACTGAGTAGGTGGGTGGGTGAGTGAGAAGAAGAGGGGGGTGGGTGCCATTACATCCCCCGTTAGTGTTTGCCCTGGCTGATTGTTTAGTTCCACCTTTTAGTTTGTTTGATTTCAAAACACGGAGGGGCCTCCCCCCTCTCTCCTCTCCCTACACCATCACCTCTCCCTCTCCTATCTCTCTCCCTTTTAGCTTTTGTAAGTTACACGTCAAAATGGCCGATCTGACATCTGTGCTCACTTCTGTTATGTTTTCCTCCTCTTCTAGTAAAATGTTCATCGGCGGCCTGAGCTGGCAGACCTCCCCAGGTAAGGCTGCTCTCATCCCCATGGGCTCCCTCCCGTTATGGCTCTTTGTTACTGGCTCCCACTATCTCCCCTTCCCATGCCTCCCACTTCTCGCTCTCCTTATTTATTTATTTCTCCTTCCCGAGTCCTCTATTCGACCCCTATCGCTGTTTGGGGCTCTTTAAATCAGGGACGTCCGACCTGCAGCCTTCTAGCTCTTATATAAACTACAACTCCCAGCATCACCTGACATGCGAAGACTGTACGGGGGATGCCGGGGGCTGTAGTTGCACTACAGCTGGAGGGCTTCAGGTAGGACACTCCAAGCTTTAAATCCATGGGATGCCTCTGGGTGGGTAGAAGTGTGACAGTGCAGCCTTTGGTAGCTGATTTCTTATTGCTGTCATTTTTTTTTCTCTGCTTGGGAACAGATAGCCTCAGAGACTATTTTAACAAATTTGGAGAGATCAGAGAATGCATGGTGATGAGGGACCCCACCACAAAGCGATCCAGGTAACTGTCTTCATTTTCTCCTGCTTTTCATAAAACTTCTTCAGCTACTTTTTTTTTTTTTTTTTAATATCTTTCTGTGTGAATGGTCTGGAAAGAGAGATGCCATCTCCAACCATTCCTTCATTGGTCACACACATACCCTCCAGTCTGACTGGTGCCAGATTTGCAAAGTCTCCTTGCTTTATGATCACAAAGCTTACTTTATTTCCCAGTAACCCCTTCATGCCTTATGGACTGCAGTATATTGCAGGTTACAGCTGCTCTGAAAGGGTTAAACACAGAAAACATATCTCCTTCCACTGTTTGATGTTGTGTGTACCAGTTTTTATTTTTAGCACCATTTTTTTAACCTTGAGTCTCTTGAGAGATTCTGCTTTAGTATTTTCTTATTTAAATGACATTGTGATCTGGGTTGTACATTGGACCAGTGCTGTGGTGGGATAATGTAATAACAGTAAAGTGATGATCATTTAGTACCAGCATCAGAGTTTGTGACCCAACTAGTATATTTATAATAAGTGATAATATGGGCGATTGTAGTATTTCCCTCAGTTACATCTCTTCATTAACATATATACCCCCTCTTTAATATTTTTGGAATAACTGTTTATGACATTTGATATAATGCAAAACATATGTTTAGATTACATTAGAGTGTAAGCCCAGCTGAACAAGCCATTTTATGGTGACTTATTTTGGACTCCTTGCACCTGCCATGGCTTCTGTGTGTTTAGTTTGCCTAGGTGCACCTTCACTGCATGACCTTAGTTAATATTACACATACATTGAATGATTCACAGTCTTGACATGCAAAAAGCAGAGCTGTCCCAGGGTTGCTAATGCCATGGCATTGCTCATAGTCCTCTGTTTAGATCCCCTCTTTATACCTGTGCGTTCCATAGATACCACCGGAGATTGTTTCCCCCTGTGTGTGACTGATGCCTTGGGAGAATGGCTAGTGTGCTGTCCCTGATGTGATTCCAATGGCAAATCTGTGTGTTTCTTTTTCTTTCTCTGTTTACTTGTGCTCTATGTTCAGCGCTCATTGTCATCTCTCTTGTTCTTTGTCTCATTTCAGAGGCTTCGGTTTCGTTACGTTTGCAGATCCTGCAAGTGTAGATAAAGTATTAGCTCAACCCCATCATGAATTAGATTCCAAGACGGTATGTTGTGCTTTTTAAATTAAGTTACCTATTAATTTGTGTTGCTCTGTGTCTTCCTGTAATGTTGTCTTGTGACAGGCGCTCTTAAAGGGACAGTCCCTTTTTTTATTGGGCTCGCCTAGACATCTGCTGCTCTAAAATTCAAAAACTGCTTGATAAAAATTGGACATCTTTCCATACAAATATTTAAATTTTCCTTTATTCACATGAGTGCCTAAGTGGTATCTTACAATCGCAAGGAAATGAAAAAAAAAAAAAAATACAAGACAGTTGGACACATTTTGGACTCCTTCACTGTGGTTTTATCAAAACCCCCCCATAAGGATATTTGTTTGAGAATCCATTTCTCTGTAATTAAATCAGGAATAGCCTCTGCTTGCTTCTTCCTGTTTGTTTTGCCTGTATAAGCCACATATATCAATTTGCATTAGTGTGATTTCCAGCGAATAAGCAAGCCTACCAGCACCGTGTACATCTCACTTAGAACAGGTTGGCATTTTTTTTTACAAAGCAAAGGAGAAAAATATTTTGCACCCTATTACCTGGTTTAATTGTGCTTTAAGGAAAAGGACACTGACAAAAGATCCCCTGTATTGCTTTTATTGTGCCTAATGAGGAGGGAAAGGTGAGCTAATTACACTGATTAGATAAGGGTTTTTTTTTTTTTTTTCTTGAAAGCCTAATTTCAAGAAGCTGTGTCCCAGATATTAGAAAGAATGGTAGAAGAGGAAAATTATAATGAAACATAGAGGGGTCATTAATGGTACAACGGATTCATGTGAATTTATTTTGTCATGAGCAAGGACGTGTATTTGCACACACATTTTTGTCCGTGTTCAGAAGCTGGAAAGAGGTTGACAAAGCATTGTAAATCTCTACCCTAGGATCATTTTAATAACGTGTCATTTATACAACCCAGTTAATTCTTCCTTTTATATCCTACATATATTATATTGGCTCCTGAATGGTCCTTATAACCCTTTACTTTCTAGTGGCTTCAACTTTTCACTTGCAAGTGAAACCCCAGGCCAGGGTGGGCCATACTCCCATTGCTATGTTTGTGTTCATCAGCTATTTCTAAATAACTGTAAATTCAGCTTTATCTAGTCTTTGACTCGTGTTTCAACATTCAGTGCAGGAGGCATCTCGGTGGGGTTTTGACACGGAATCACCGCTCTTGTTTACGATTGCATTAAAAGCTTTGATTTTAGGTAATGGCCCACCTACCTCAGATATAGTGCTATAGTCCTTTTTTTCTTTTTTTCTAGAGGATTTGTAGATACAGTAAGTAGAATTTGACTAACTCATTTATTTCTTGGTAGATGTTTATGTATTGTACGTAATATTTAGCAGATGGTGCAGGACGTGAGTGATTTCCATGCAAGCCAGCAAGGACAAAATTAGAAAAGGTATTCATACCTGGTGTTCCTACAGCTCTATTCAGAATGCAAACACCAATGTGTCCTTTGCATTTGCTGCCATGTTCTGGTGATCACTAATAAGCTATAGTTTGTTTTGTACAGTAAAATTAATATTTGCAAATAACTGAGGTGCTGACCCTTTGTCTCTGCCATAATATGACCATGCTTCTCTTTGGTAGCAAGCAGTTTTTATAGTAGACATCCTTGAATACTCAATGGGTCGTAACTACCCTACATTGTTTCTAATTATAGAGAGACATTTTCCAGATAAAGATAACTCATCCCTTCTACCCTTGGGACGACAACCCTACAGATAAGCTTATCTGTAATTGTACTTTAAAATAACGGTCGCTCATGCTTAACTTAAGAAAGAAAACTCAAGATAACCAAAATGGTTAGGAGATGCTAGCTGCAGTTATTCTACATAAAATTTCAGAATAACTGTAAACCCAGCAGTGTAAGCACTAGAACAATATGGCTTCAGAACTGCATTCAACTTAATGGAAAATCCTCACCTGTTGCATTCCCTATGTAGATGGTGCTGAACTGTGTTCATAGATAATGTAATGCTATTATGAAACGGTAACAAAATATTTAAATGTCTTGATGCTCGAATGACAATAAGGTTAATGGCTCATTTCTAGGAGCAGGTATATAAATCATAGAGTGAATCTCTGGGGACAAAAGCATTTTTTTTGAGATGTCATGCACTGTGGGCTTACTTTTGTCAGCTATGGCAGGGTTAATGGGCAGCATGGAAAACACAAAGCTAAACTTCTCTGTTTTAATTAGGTGCCCCGATTGGTCATAGATGTTGGCAAAGTGTTTTCAGTGATGGATAGCATCCATTACATAAAATCACTGGCCCATTACAAGTGAGATATCCTGCATGCTGCCCAGATGAGTGTACCACCTCGGAAACTTCTGCACTCAGATGTTCTTTACCTGCATTTAAAAATCTGTGCAATGTGCAGCCTCAGTGTATTAAGTCATTTTGCAGGGATATAAGATATTAATACAGACTGCACATTTTTCACCTGTGTGAAGATGTTCTATTATAGCGAGTAGTATAACAATCCTGTAGCTTGCATTTCTAAAGAAAAAAAAAAAAAAAAAAACCAAGATAATAAATACGATGGCTGAGCATAAATTCCGATAAAAAATGATTGTTTCTAAATTAGTTATCACAGTATGGGTCATATGTTTTGCTTCATTTCTTATATTGGCAGTGCCTTCTTGGTAATAGGGCATCCGATTGTTATTGTGTTACGCACATTGCTATAGTTTTATAGTTCTGCTTAAATTTGTATAGGCTTACACTTAGTTTTTTGCCTTGTGCAAGATTTGCCTGTTATTTCGACTCCTCTGGGGAAAATCTACTTACTTCGTACTATACTAACAGCATTTCACTTTATATCAGGAGAAGGAATTCATGTTGGAAGCAGGTATTGGCATGTGTAATAAAGTAGTTAAGCATAAGCTGTTTTCAGGACTGGATCCTGTGTACTGTTATTATATATGCTGGGTGTTTTTTTTATTGCTTTTAAGGGATTGATTTGGTGCAGATGAATCTGCTGGGTACAAGTTTTTCTTTTCTGGTCTGTTTGCATACCCCTCTGCAAAGTGCTGCAGTATGAGGCACATGCAAATAACTTTCTAGTTTCTAGCTGTGGGGCTCAGACATCTGTTCGACATGCTGAGCGAGAGAGCAGTACTTTGTTATACTGATATCACTCAGTCTCTTGTGTAGTCAGGAGCTCTAATTTTTCAATACATTGTAATAAAGGAAATCAATGTCATTTCAGTAAGGTACAGACGCCACATGTTAGTGGTGTTTTTTTTCTGCTTGCATATCGGTAACCCCTTGCTATGAGCAACTGTATGTTGTACAGCAGGGTTGTTCAACCTGTGGTTACTCAGCTGTTGCTGAACTACAATTTATAGAAGCAGTTGCTACTAGGGATCCTGGGAGTTCTTGTTTAATTGTAGCTGGATGTTTACAAATTGACAGTCTCTGACTTCCAACTACATAAGTATAATGTGTGTGTATAAATATTAGTATTTTTATTCTTAGAAGTGAGCCACTAATCTCTATTATAATTCAAAAGAATACCCCGAGCACTCATTTATTCCTTTTTGTTTTCCCCTTACTTGTGTTCCTTCTCTCCAGATTGACCCTAAAGTTGCATTTCCCAGAAGAGCACAGCCCAAGGTAAGTAGCAGGATCAATAATAGGATTTTCGGCACACAGAGAGTCATTGTTACCGAGCAGTTCGTGTTTCAAACAGGGAATTGGCGATGAAAGCTTTTAAAACTGGAGTGCATGGCGTCTTAAGGGTATCAGCATATGGTTGGGAAACTACAGGAGAGCTGCTCTGAGCTGCATTGTGAAAATCTCCTTTAAACTATCTGTTTACTGGGGCAGAAGCATCTCATGTTGTGTACCATGCATAGCAAGACTCTTCTTTAACTCTCTGTTTACTGAGACAGAAGCATTTCCTGCTGTGTACTGTATATAGTAAGACTCTTCTTTAACTCTCTGTTTACTGGTGCAAAAGCATTTCATGTTGTGTACCATACATAGCAAAACTTTCTTTTAACTCTGTTTACTGGGGCAGAAGCATCTCATGTTGTGTACCATGGATAGTAAGACTTTCCTTTAACTGTCTGTTTACTGGGGCAGAAGTATGTCCTGTTATGTATCATAAATGAATGTCTCTTTACACCAAAAGAAGTGGTTCTTATTGTGTATCATTTACATCAAGTCTCCCTCCCATAACTACCTCTTCTCTGGGGCAGAAGTGCCTACTGTTTTGCACTATGCACAGTGGATCTATCATTTACCTATTTATTAGGGAAGAATTTGCAAAATATGCAGAGTTATAAATGTCTTCAATGAATCTGCTCATTTGTAAAATGTATTTTGTCTTCTAGCATCTTTATATTTATATTCATTTGGTTTGTTAACCATGATTTGTGAAATCTCTTGACTCGTTCAACCCAGTTGTAAACCAGTGATGTGCAATATGTGGGCTTCCAGTTTTAGGGTGCAGTCAGATGTAGCTGAACAGCAGCTGTAGGCTTGTACTGAGTACAATTCATGCCCTATACCCTGAAGAGGCCAACCCAAGGGTGTTGTGTCTAAATCACACATTTTGCTTCTAGTACCCTGCTTCTAGTACACTGGCATTTCTAGGTGGTGTTAAATACATGTGTGCCTGTATCCTCTGCCCTAGAGGGACAATACAAGACATGTTGCCTGCTTTTTACCCAAGCTAATTGTATTTTTTATTTTGCTTGTTTGGGGCCTTGTGTCAAGGAGGCAGTTGTCACAATCCTAGTGCACCATCAACATTATTCAGCATGCCAGTATTGCAAAATTCGTCTGTTGTTTGTCACAATGAAATATTACTAAATAAATTTATGCAATAGGTAGGAAACCATCTGTTTGGAACCCAATAACACATTATATTAGCAGTAGGGCACTCTTGTATATAAACCATTGAAAATCCAAAAAGAGTTAAGACCCAGAAGGAGATTTACGAAGTTGCGGATGCCTGGTTCCTGTGATATGGCATTGCTCGTGACATTTTTTAGACCACTTATTAGGTAGTTTTTCTAAGGTGTCTCAGTTTGAGTTGATATATTGGAACTTGTTTATCAAACAGCAAAAAGACAATTCACCACAGACATCTTCCACAATAATGCATAGGCTTTGTGAATACTTCTTAAAGAATTTGTAAACTTTTTTTTTTTTTATACACCTTTTCTTATTTCTACATATCCTGCAGAACTATCCATTCAGATCTTTTAATGTATAACATTGAAATATATTTTCCTGGCTAATACCCCAAATCACAAGCTTGCAGTGACTGTTCTGGTATAAGTTGCACATAGATAATTGTTAAGAGAAAATCTGTTTTGTCACCTTTAAATGGATGTGTGTGTGCTAATTTGTAAATGCGATATTTAATTTATATTTTCATACTTTTGAGATTCAAATTTAAGATAAAAATACAGTTTTGGTTTGTTGTGTTTTGCAAACTTGTTTACAAAAATGTTATTACAATGAGAATTGTGAACATTTTCATTACAAAAACAGTTTCCTCATTTAGGAGTCTTAAAAGCATTTATGGACCTTGTAGGAAATGAAAGTATTGTAATGTTTGTACTGGTCCTGCATGCACATGGTAGTTTCTGGTGACTGATGGAGGCCTGAATTACTTAGCCATGTCTCAATATTGCTTCATTATTTTCTATTCCCTGGGTCCTAACCTTTAGGTCAGTTACTCACTCAGCCAATCCATATGCTTCTTAGGGCACACAGGGAAGGGTGCAAAAAATGCATTTCTTTGATGGAAATCATGCCTGTTAGGGCATACAGAACACAGGGTGAAATACGGCACTTGGGCCAGAAACGTAGGTTTAAAAAATGCAGAGTGGGCCCCTGGCCTTACTGACTTGCAAGCATTGTTGAAATATATTTTTCCCCACCCTAAATAAAAAAAATGTATATTGCTTGTTTAATGGTGATAAATTCAGAACAAGATATAACTTTATTAAAGGGGATCTGTCATCCTAAGCTGTACAGGTATGGGATCCTTTATTGGTGGCAAAACAATCCTATTGGGTTTAATTAAGTTTTAATGATTTTTTTTTTCTTCCTAGACTTAAGGTATGATGATCCAAATTATGGAAAAACCTCTTATCCGGAATACCCTTGGTCCTGAGCATTCTGGATAATGGGTCCTATACGTGTATAAAAAGTCCTTTGCAAATTAAACCTAAAAACCAAATTCTTTTTTTTAACTTAAAACATCAATACCTGTTATAAAAGTATTTAAAAATCTGAGCTGTCAAATATATATATTGCCTGCCCGACATCTATGCCTCAGACCAGTGCTGTCCAACTTCTGTTGTACCGAGGGCCGGAATTTTTCCGACCTGCGTGGTGGAGGGCCGATAATGGAAGCCAGTTTTGACCACTCTCCTTTTTGAAACCGCACCCACTTGAAACCACACCCATGTTATCACATGACCATACCCATATTAATGGTTGTAGTACAGCAAAAACCTGCCATACTCTGCCTGCCTGTGTGCCATACTTGGCTGGTTTGTGCCATACTTGGCCTGTGTGTGCCATACTCTGCCTGCCCTATCCTGCCTGTGTGTTCCATACTCTGCCTTCCCTACCCTGCCTGCGTGTGCCATACTTTCACTGTGTTTGCCATTCTTGGCTGGTTTGTGCCATACTTTGCCTGTGTGTGCCATACTCTGCCTGTGTGTGCCATACTCTGCCTGTGTGTGCCATACTCTGCCTGTGTGTGCCATACTCTGCCTTCCCTACCCTGCCTGTGTGTGCCATACTCTGCTTGCCCTATGATGCCTGTGTGTATGGCACACACAGGCAGCCTACAGTGACACAATGCTGGCACTGCTCCTACAGTCTGCACAATAACTATATACTAAAAAAAACTTTTTAATTGCAGTACCACCTCAGTATATGTTCTTTTTGTAGTATGCAGGGATTATTTGTGGGTTTCTACTGCTCCTGAGGTGTGAACAGGGGAACAATGTGGGTGATTACAGCCTGAGCCTGAGGTGTGAACACTGCAGGGGGTGAACAATGCAGAAACTAAAAGGTGTGAACAACACAGGGGATTACATATTTAAACAATACAGGAGGATTACAGCCTGAATCTGAGGTGAGAGCCATGCAGGGGGGGCAGTTAATCACAGTACTGATACCATTTAAAGCTTACACAAGAGTAAGCCATCAAAGCAGCCAGACAGGTGGGGGGCCACACAGAGGGGGGTCAGTTGGACAGCACTGCCTCAGACAGTTACTTTCACTTTTCATTTAGCACTTCCTAGATGTCATTGCATTTATATATCCTGTATATGGGCAAGGGCATCAGGTGTCAGATTGTAAAGCATAAACAAGAATTTGGAGATGATGCAAAGCTTATCTTAATAACAGTGTTTACAAAATGGCAGCTGCCTGCTTGCTGTGTGACGTGTGTACGTCAAGACTGAGTAAAACAAGATGTTATATTTGTACAGTGTAAGTAAAGTTTATTTTGCTCAATTAATTTGATTAAAAAGGATTTGAAATTACTCCTTTTGGTGACATGTCCCCTTTAAGTAAAATTAGGTTTATAAACCTGACAGTGTTAAGCTGGGCATTCATGCAAGATCCTTTCATTTGGTGAGGTTGCCAGACGTTCAGATTTTTTCATGATATATGTTATTTGCTAAACTGGGCTGATCCACCTGTTTGTTTCTGGTCCAATAATAAGATCTTAACTTAACTGGGTCCTACGCAAGCTTGACCAGATTTGCTGGTTGGTTTGACCCCTTAAAGGCCTAGCTATTTGCTGACTTAGTCTGGAGGGGCTGCATTGGAAGATAACATGGCCAGCAATTTTTTTTTCTCAGCTTTTGTGGTAAAGATTTTGCACTAATTGTGACACCACTTTCCTCTCAAATAGAGGTCAAATGATCAATGACATATGCAAGTGATGTGTGTTGACTGTGATGTGTGACTGTACCCAAGCCTTGGATACTAGCCTTGCCTTGTGCTGAGTCATTATAAGGCTGCCGACTGATGATGCAATTGTAAGAAAGCCTATGAAAGCTACATTCCCAGAATTGTCTGTTATTCTATGTAATGAGGATTTTTGTCACTATTTGCCCTGGCATCCCTAGGCTGGCAGGTGCCCTGTAACTGTCTAGTATGGACTTCAATGTAATCCAAAATGCAAAACATCTGGCAAATTCTTCTATCATTAATAGTAAAGTGGCCCTTTAACTAATGTCCACATTGAGTAACAATATTTTTTAATGTTTTCAAACTGAAGACCAGTGAGTGAGAAATGTTATGCTAATGTCTGTACTTCTGGTTTCTTGTAGACATAGTAGGGTTATCATAAGATATAGCATAGATATTCAACTGCCAATTTAATAGGTTAACATATCCCCCATATGTAATAGAAGGCAGAAAGTTTGCCCAGATGCGTTAACCCGTAGCAACCAAGAAACTGTTTGCTTGTAAACAGGTGACTAAGAATTTGTACCTGCTGATTGGTTGCTATAGGTAATAAGAACTAGAGCAAACTTTGCACCTTATATTACATGACCACCAAATTTCTATACAACTAGTCCTAATTTTACTTATTGTTTGTGGATTGTCAAAATATAAGTACAGTATAGGTATGGGATCCTTTATCCAAAAACATATTATCCAGAAAGTTCTGAATTACGGTAAGGCCATCCCCCATAGACTCCATTATAAGAAAATAATTCTAATTTTTAGAAATGATTTCCTGTAATAATAAAACAGTACCTTGTACTTGATCCCAACTAAGATATAATTAATCCTCATTGGAGGCTAAACAATCCTATTATTATTTGCTTATAATGGAGTCTGTGGGAGATGGCCTTCCCCTACTTTGAAACTTTCTGGATAACAGGTTTCCAGATCACTGATTCACCTGTATTCATTTTTTTTGTTTTGTTCTGATGCTCTTTTTAGTTTTGAAATGAAAATAGAGAAATAGAAGAGTGGCTGAATATAAATATGAACAAAAAATAGTCACGCAGTCAGTCAGTTATAGTACAGGTATGGGATCCCTTATCCGGAAACCCGTTATCCAGAAAGCTCTGAATTATGGAAAGCCCATCTCCCATGGACTCCATTTTAATCAAATAATTCAGAATTTTAAAACTGATTTCCCTTTTCTCTGTAGTAATAACACCGTACCTTGTAATTGATCCCAACTAAGATATAAATACATCTTATTGGATGCAAAACAATCCTATTGGGTTTAATTAATGTTTTATTGATTTTTTTAGTAGACTTTAGGTATGGAGATCCAAATTACGGAAAGACCCCTTATCCGGAATTCCCTTTGTCCCGTGCATTCTAGATAACAGGACCTATAGCTGTATTTAAAGTTATAGTCTGGAAAGAAGCTGAATAGGAAGGCTATTAAAATACTAAAACAACTCTACAAAATGAATAATGATAATAGAAGTAGTAATAATACAAGTGCCATTAATAACCTGTAAAGTATATTTAAAAAATATATCCTTATAAAGGGTGTTTGTCTTTGATTGTAATTTGTCCTTCGTGATGATACTATCGTTATATTAAACTTCAAACTTGTGTAGTAAAGAAGCTGTGTTCCTCTGGTGTATTATATGGGCATATCAGAAGTCTCCTTAAAGTTCCATGACTTGTATAAAAGCGTTTAACCTGTGGCTTGTGCATTTATAAGATTGTGGATCTTCTTGGTTTATAATATTCAGTAGGAGGTTCAATTTGAAACATTATTCAACTGGGACAACTGCCCAGATTGGATTGAGCTGGACCACCAATTCAAATCAGACCAAAGTATGTTGCATGGCTGGTGCTGCTTATTTCAATTTGCCAAGCTATGGAAAAAGAGAGAGTTATATTATACAGAGTAACCTTTACAGTCTAATTACTAGCATAATAAAGGTAATTACAATAGTAATTGACAAGATGGGTGTACTGACATAGTAGCACTAGCTTTCAAGTTGTTAATAATTACATATGGCTTCATAGCTACCTTTGCATCACATCATAATTTCATATATATTTGACCCTCAAATATGTGGTAAGAGAAATAATGGGGCCCACTACTTATAAACCATTGCACAGCAATTGTGTGGATAATTCTCCATCCCTGCTGTAGGGCTACAGGTTGCAGGTTCTTGATGTAAAAAAAAGTCCCCAGCTTTATAGCTGACAGGCTTGAAATGCTTGAGCTGTGTATGTGGTTTGTTGTATAGACTGCATGCTTTATAGTTGTATTTAATATTTGAACACTTTCATTCCTAGCAGCACAGAGTCAAGTAGTAATGCTGTTTAGTGTACCAAGCTACCTTTATTCAACAGCCAAAATTGTAGGCTAAAAAATCCACTTAATTTGGTATTTTTAGCAAGGCATTTTGTTGCAAGCGGCGGTAACAGAAACCGTTGCTAATATGTCGCTTTCTGCGCAGTGAATTAGTTAAGCAGTCTTTCCTGAGGCCCTCTTACCTCTTCCTAAGCTTCAGCTAATATTAATTAGGTAGAGAGTGAAAAAAAAAGAGGCTGGGTTATTTTTGTGCTGGGCGAAGAGCTTGTGTTTTAGCTGCAGGATTATGTTGTCGGATTAGTGTTGCATCTGAAATGTTTTATTTCTTAAAGCTGCAGGCTGCTATTTTTAGGTGGCAATAATAAGACTCTGCATTCCCTAAAATTTTCTTTTGTATTCCCCCCCCCCCTCAGCTGTAAATGTATGCATTTAATTGTATCTTGTTTACTTTTTGCTCACTTTTCCCTTCTGCTGAAATGTTCCTCGTAGTTCTTAATGACTTCTCGGTCCCTGTCAAATGTAATATGTATGAATTTCTGCTATTAAGAAATGAATAATGAGGACTTTTTGATAGCACGGGTTGATGATAATTAAAATCCTGACCGGGTAATCACTGTGCAAATATATCTTTCCTTCTCTTTAAAGCTTGCATGGGTTATTAACCTCTTTGGTGCTAAAGGAGCCTGCAGCGATGTGGTTTTCTGACTAGCGAATACAGAAATCCTTTTAGCTTTTCCATGCATGGACACTGTGGAAGCAACAAAGTTTATGGCCTTCCACACAGTCAGGAAGTTTATATCCATGTAGTTTGCAGCAGTTGGGCTTTGGTATTTATGTCACCCCTTGGTGGGAATTGAATGTTAAATGGATGTTCTTCCCTGTTAAATGACGATGTGATAGGAACTTTAATTTTGCTCATGACCAGCCATTAAGTAATTTTATATTGAGACTGAGGGTGTTATGGCTTGCCTGTTATGCCCTTCCTGTCACTGTGATCTAACTAGTTTCGATTACATAATTCGTAAAATAAAATAGGGGTGGCATAATAAATGTATGTGAATTGTAAAACGAAAAATAACTTTTGCTTAGTCTATTTTGTGTATAATTGTGTTTTGGGCAGTTTTATATTTTTTCTTTTTATTTATATATATATATATATATATATATATATAATTTTTTTTTTTTTCCCCCCCCAATTTTATATCTTTTCTGGTAACATTCTAAAGATGTTTTTATGCAGCCCTGTTGTAAAATTAGTGCCCTATTGACATCCATTTACACTGAGTTATAGCAGTGATCAACAGTCAGTGTTCTACTGGAAAACTTGGTCAGAAGGCAATTCTTTGCAAGAGGAGACTGATGCATGTTAAGATATAGAAAAACATATTCACCTTGATTTATCTTAAATCTATTGTTATTTTGGGCCTATAAGTTTTTTTTATACTTTAATACTCTCCCTTTAAAACTGTATATTTTTTATCTGAGAAGCTGAAGTTTTTGAATAACATACCTGTTAGAAGGGTCTGTGGATGACCTGTGAGTTACTTTTTATTGCAGTTCTACAGAGTACAGGTATGGGATCCCTTATCCGGAAACCCGTTATCCAGAAAGTTCTGAATTACTGAAGGGCCATCTCCCATAGACTCCATATAAGTAAATAATTTTAAGTTTTAAAAATGTAATAATAAAACAGTGCCTTGTACTTGATCCCAACTAAGATAAAATTAATCCTTGTTGGAGGCAGAACAATCCTATTGGGTTTATTCAATATTTAAATGATTTTTAGCCGACTTAAAGTATGGAGATCCAAATTACAGAAAGATGGTATTGTTTTTTTTTTATTTTCAAAAAAAGTTAGGAATATGTTTTTTGTTTTCAAATGGCTACTAAGAGGAAATAACATAGTACAACAACAGAGTGCAAAAATAGCAAATTTAGTTTCTTTCTAGTTTTATTTTTTTTTACTTGTTGCACATAGAGATGAAAATAAGTGCAATAGAAACCAAATACTTTGATTTTTTTTTTTTTTTTGGTAGGGAGGGGATATGGACAAAGAATTTACCATATTTATTGTACTAAGCTGGTGGCATTGATCCACCTTGCAACAACTTGTATGTAATATACTTAACTTAAAGATACAAAATATAAAGACCTGCAGATGAGATCATTCTTAAGAGTAACTGTCATTATTATAAAACTTCACTAAACTTAACTGTTTAATGCATCAGTTTCACAAGTAGTTTTTATTTAAAACAGTTTTTGTTTCTAAACTTTCATTTTGTTTCCCCTGGCTGCAAGCAACACACTTATGCTTATGCTGACAGATTCCACCTGTTCTGCTTGGCTGTTTCCAGCGTATGTTAGCAATATGCAATGTGCTCTGACACACAGCATGGTTGAGCTGTATGCAGCAGGCAAAAATGTTAGGTTGAGGATACACACTAATAAATCTTTGTCTAAAGATGATATGGATAAAAAAATAAAATATTTTTGTGAAAAAGAATTAATGATGTCAAAAGATTTCCTTTAAAGTTGCTACCTGTTGTGGTGGACACTTAAAGTTATAATATGCAAGAGACATCAGTTTATAGATTACTTGCAGTAAATATTCTTCTAATACACAAGATCCATGAATACCCTGCAATTACCCTGTTATTAATTATCAGTTTTCTTACATACACAAGTGTTCAAGCTTGTCTATGTAAGAAGAAAGGTATAGTTTGACCTCCCTGATTAATAGTGTCTTGAAAAATGTCAATGTGCTCCTATTTACCATAACCCTATTCTAAGCAGGCCAAGGGATTTTTCAAGCATGAGATTTTTTCCAGATAAACCCAGGAGCATTGGCCCAATTGCCATATAAAAGATCAGCGATGAAAATTCTGCCTGATTTACGTTCTTCTTCCTTCCTTACTTTTTGCATCATATCTGTGCCTTCCACTAGATGTTAGGGACTTAATCTGATTGTGGCTGCCTTTTTGGCTAGTGAGTATCTGTAAAGCATAAGCAAGTATGCATGTGTATGTATATACTTTTATATATGTATTTTTGTTTATATGTATATATACAGTCATGACAAAATTTAAAAGCTTTTACAATATATAAGAAAAATCTATTGCTGAGTGTGGTTGCCTTTCCATTCTTATAAGAGCAATTTATAATTTAGTGTTTGCGTCCCTTTAATTAAGCTTTACTTATTACGTAGTGATTATTTCTCTCTGAGCAGGATGTGTGTTGTGCTGTTATATAATTATGCTTTGTGTGCCTGAAAACACATCCTAGGAGTGCATATATCAGAGTTAACTCCATCTCTGCAGTAGATTATTTATTAAATGTAATGGTGACAGTATGTGGCCTTATCGTCTCTGCTCAAGACTAGACCAGGCCATAATTCATAAGATACATTTGTACTTCCTCACTGTTTAGTAAATGGCTTTTCCAAGAGAGGATGAGCGTGCTGATTCCTTTCTCACCGGGAGAGCTGCAGGCTGCACTGCAGGGGATGTGAGGCAAGCGAAGGTGATCATTTCAGGGAACCTTACTTCCTGAGCTCACAGCTCGCTTTTGTCTGTGGCTAGCAAGATGTTTTAAGGTGTTATTATAGGGGAGTGTGAGTGCTTTTATAATGTGAATTATATTTAGCTTGGAAGAAAAGCGTGAGGGAAGGAATTTAGCAGCTAGAAATGTTTATTTTAGGTGGAATGTATGTAGGAACTGGTCGTCATCATGTGGACCCCACTCTTGCATTTTAAGAAGAAATATGTTTTCATTTATAGGATTCTTCAGTAGTTGGCTTAAAGTATACCAGTTTGACTCTCTTTATATATAGAATTATAGTTTGGGTGTCTAGATCTCTTCTCATATATAGGCTACCTTGATAGAACATCTGGCTAGCAGCCTTTTTTGGCCCTGTGCCATTGGTGAGTCCCCCTACAGTAATAACAGGTTTAAATATATATACATACACACACATATACATGGTGGGAGTTATATTTCAGCAATGGTGAAATATGGGAGTTATATTTCAGCAATGTCTAGGGCTCACACATTGTCAAGCTTTTAGCCTATATTGTGGAGCTCAAAATACTGCAATCTATATACATTCACACAGTTTACAGAATAGATAGTTGAGCCGAAAAGTACAATACAGATATAATAAACTGAATCTGTTTTGGTGCTATTCATTTTATTCCTTGTAGAGGGCACATTACGCTTATTGCAAGATCATATCAAAATAAGATTTAAGCAAGAAAACTGTGGAGACCTTGACTAGTTGCCACAGTGAGTGGTCCATTAGTTGGACAATCTAGACTCTCCACCCACAGGCTGTGTTTGCTGTGTGGTGCATTTTTATCAATACCACTGCCTGGCAACACAGTTGACTTTATTCTTTCCTGAGGGTCTATACCCATAGAAAGGGACATCACCAGTGCTGAATGCAGAAATAATTAGCCTCAATTCCACAATGAAATTCTTTAACACTTGTGTTGCAAGAGGGGGCGGAATGGATTGCATGAAAATGTAGCACATGTGAATTTTAGATTGAAATGCCTGTAGGTAGAAAGCCTTGGTGAGATATTTTTTTTTTTTCTTTAAAAATATTCTACCAAGCATATAAATCATCTGCAAAATGTTAATTAAACACTGACCCAGTCGCATATTCCCATATATGTTTGCAGACAGAAATAACGTCAAGTTGTGCACTTTTGGAGCAGTCTCAGACACTCTAAGGCTAATTATGGTGCTTGTTTCAGGTTCTTCACAGATTTGCAGGCCTCATACTCCTTGCTAAGAATATGATGTAGTGGGAATGTATCCATACAGTTTTCATCATCATAATGGAAGAACCTCTTGGCTGACTGGGCCAATTTAAATCAGTTCAGTTTGCATGGTCAACAATTGTATACATGTGATAAAATTGTTATGCAAATTTGTGCGTGACTGGCAAAAATGGCTCCTGTGTCACAGTGTGTGTAAGACTACATTCTGCAGTTTAGATAAGCCACATGACCTAAAGTTATTGTTTGTAATTAAAATGTACATTAAGAACCTTTCTATAAGAAAAGTACTGAGGCCTAATTCATTTCTCAAATATATATAAAAAGAATATATATCTGACAGCATTTCTTATGGTGTCAGAATATTAGTCACTTGCAGATTGGTGATGCATAAGTCTATAAAAGTCAATACTGCTGGTTCTCATGCTGAATCAGTCAGAATTCCCCATTCATTTAATGATTCATTGGTGTGTTTGTGAGCATTTTAACTAAATGAGAAAAGTTGGCCCCTGCTTTTAAATCTACCAGACACCACAGCAACAGTCTTTTGGCTTATGGTACTGACGATCCATATCCTAAGTTCCTGGGACCCCTCCTACAGAGGTTCTGATTCATTTTGCTTATTTACTGTGTACATCAATCATTATGGGGGCTAGAAGACTGGCAGGCTTGCAGTAGAGCGACAAATTGGACTGAAACCATTTTGTACAAGCATTTTTGCATTAGGTGCCAAGGTTTATACCCTGTTGGTATCATTGTTCAGGGCATGCAAACCTTTTAAAGGATGGATACCCTAACTGCTTAAATTGAATTGCTAAAGTAGAATTCTCCAAGGTGTACAAAGTGGAGGTGGTATCATCTTGGATTAAGTAGACCACCGTGTATAGAAAAGCTGGGGAAAGTAATTTGGACAGTGTTGCTTTAAGAATTGAGCAGTTTTGCTTGCCTAGCAATGTAAGTTTGCTAGCCTTGTGCTCAGTGGTGGCTGTATGATTAGAGGTTAGCAAGATTGCTAGCCTTATGCTTAGTTGTGGCTGTATGAGTAGAGGTTAGCGAGATTTCTAGCCTTGTGCTGAATGGTAACTGTGTGACTTATTGCTTTTCTCTGGCACATTTGATCCTTCCCCTCTTGTTGCAACTAAATTGCAACTGAAGTGTCGGGGGAGCACCTTATTCTTTATTAGGCAGAGCATCACTGTTTACTTTATTGGTGTGCTTCATCACTTCCTATTTGTTTTTAAATACCTGCATTCAGTCTTAATCTATCGTAATGTAAAATGTGGCATACAAGTGGAAATGCGAAAACCTAATATCGGGGAAAATTAACAACTGTAAAGAATGTCTTGTATTAGCACTGTCACAATATTCTTTAATGCATCTCATAAATAAAAACCTGTTTTGACCTGTTTTTTAATTAGCTGCTAAATCCTGCTGAATTAAGGATTTTGAATTCAGCAGTTCATTTATCCCAGCTGAGCAGTAAATGTTCAGTGTTTAAACTGAAGTATAGTTGTGTTTTATTAACTGGCTCTGTTTGGGTCTATTGAGATTGATTGCATATCATTAACCCATTCAGCTCTGGCATGCTGCCACACTTTCATGGGTAAATTTATTATGAGCAGATTTTGCTATTCCAGTCCAGCTGTCTTGTCTTAGAATAGGAAGATTGTGGCCTGGCAGCTACAGCTGAAGTTCTAAATCAGAGGAAATCAAGCTCATGTCCCACCAGCTGTTGTGAACTACAACTCCCAGTATCCATTTCCAGCTCTTGCAGAGGGTATTGCTTAAGCACAGGGCATAAAAGCAAAACGATGTCTGATGAGGAATAATAAACATGCAATTGAAAAATTATCTTGTTTCCCTGCTGAGTTTTAAATGTAGGCAGTGGGCATGATAATTTCATTTCAATCACATTAATAAAAAACATGCATGTATTTTGCTGTAGCTAAATTATTGATGGAGCAAAAATGGTCCGGCAGTCGAGCTCCTCATTTCCATATGCTCACTTGATCTGTTATTTGACTGCGATTTCTTGTTGGTGTGGCTTGACAAGTATAATGCAGGTGAAGAGAGCTGCAGCAATCACACAGTACCTTGTATAGGGTAATCAGATGCAGCTTCTTGGAGAATGTACAGAAAAGAGATATATTATCCGGAACCCATTATCCAGAAATCTTAAACACGGGAATAACATTAAGCAAACAATAATTCTTTTTTGACTAATTTTATTTTGTCTGTGATAATAAAACAGTACCTTTTAGTAACTAAGTTAGCATATGTTTGTGGCAAAACACCCTCCATATGTAATAAAAAACACAAAATTTGCCCAGTAGCAGTAACCCTTAGCAGCCAAGAATTTACAGGTCACCTGTTTCAAAGCAAAAATCTTATTGGTTCCTCTGGGTTACTGCTACTGGGTAAACTTAGTGCCTTTTATTTCATATGGGGGTACGTGTTGAATGACAGGCATGTGTTACTGCACCTGGGCAAACTTAGTGCCTTTTATTACATAACCCTATATTGGTTATATGTTTTGGTAGCCGTAAGGAAAGGAGATCCAAATTACAGAGAGGCTGCATTCCTGCATCTCCAGATTACATACCGTGTACCTGTAACAGGCTATGTAGAGTACCAGTTTAGAAACTGAGACCAACCAGAAAGAACATAGTATTTACTGGACTACAGTAAGTGGTGAAAAGATGCCTTGTATCCTATTGTTTATACTTAGTACCTCCGGAGTATTAAGCTTCAAGTAAACCTCAACCTTGGAAGCGCATTAGTACATGGTGTTTCTTTCCAAAAAGATAAATATTCAGGAAAGGTGAGGAGTACAACCATAATATTTACGTTTTTAAAGCATACTTGTTTTTCTTTGCAGTGCTTTATGTCTGCATAATATGCATTCTTAATTTCACTGACACCAAGCACATTCCCTGTTCACAAGTGCTCTCCTAGCATTAAACAGAAGTAACATTAAACTTATTGTATATAGGGTGATATCTTCTCCAACAGAAAAAATTTGGAGATTTTTCCTCTTTTTTGTATTTACAGTATATTAGCACACTAATTCTCTCATACTCCTCTTTGTATATGATAGTTTTGCTGTATGAGGTTGGCAGGTTTGTTTGAGGTGAGAGCAGAGGAATACACTAAATACATAGTGCTATTAAAACTGCATTTCTCAACATGTAAAAAAGTTGTTCACAAGTATTTTTTTTAGCAAAATTGAATAGAATTCGGTGTCGCTATGAAAAATTTTTCATTTTTTTTTTTTTAACACAGTTATAATAGACTTGTGCATTCTTTTCCCTTCAGTACCCTTTAATGGACTTTGCCTAGTTCATTGAAGTGAATTATTTTGATGTAAGTTCCTCACTAACTCTTCCCTTTTAATAGCCCACCAGAGCCTTGACATTGGAGTTGATGCCAAAAAATGAAGCCACAGTTTTTCCATTTTTAATTTTCTTTCAGTGTAAATGCAAATGCACAGTGTTATAAATATAAATGTACCCAGGATTTGACAAATGTGCTGCCTCTTAATGTTTGTCACTAATACATAGTCCCAAGCAATGGTAATGCACTGCAGCTAAACCCAATGTGGTACCTGGTTTCTTTTACCATAAATGTCTGTTATACTCATTCTTAATGATTTGACAGATGGATAATAATTAATAGTAATTATTAAAGGTCTTTAAGTGCTTGTTTACAAAACATGTTGATGTGTGTTATGCAGTAGTGCATCAGCAAAAAACATCTCACCTTTCATATAGTGGTCATGTTAAATAGACATAAGGACTTAAGGCTGATGCCACACGTGGCGTTTTTACGCTGCGTATTTTCTCAGCCTAAAAACGCCGCACAAGCCACACAGCCCCTGACTATGGCGTTTTTCAGCCTACAACTGGTGATGTAAGCAAATCCCGTTTCCATGGTGCTAATAGTGCAAAATAGTAAAAAACGCTGCGTATTTCAGCTAGGTCTGGCAGCTGCCTTTGTGTATACATAGGAATAGCTTGCTGTGCAAATACTGGCGTATTTCAGCCAACGCTTGAAAAATCCGTGCTAAGGTGTTCTCTAGCGTATTTACGCTTTGTGTGGTTTGCCTCGAGTCTTTTCAAGTTATTTCTATGGATGATGATATTGGGCGTTTTTCAGCCGCTGAGAGAATTAGAAAATACGCAGCGTAAAAACGCCACGTGTGGCATCAGCCTAAGAGCTGTTTCACACCAAAGTAGCCTTTAAAATGCAAATATGTAAAGGGGTGTGTTTTTAATTGTTTACACTCATCGAGATATTGAATTAGTATGGTGTATATGAAGTTTGTTGGATATAGTTTTTTGGGGATGGGCTTTCAAATTAAGCCCAAATTCACCTGGCTTCTAATTTAAGCAGATGGGCACCATTTTCCTATTACAGTTCACTGACTGATGTACCACAAGCAAAGATGCTAGATATTGCATTACTCTATATCTTCTATCTATTTTTGCCATGATGTAATTTGGCAGCTTTTTTTGTAAAACAACTTACTAATATCTACCCATCTAGGGTAATATAAATGTATAGAGATGATATCCGCATAACAATTCTGTTTCTTCTATTAGCCATAATAGTGTATAGCAGAATCCCACTGACAATGTAAATTGGTTGCTGACAGTAAATGGCAGGTTTACAAGAGCAAAGGATTCCTTTCCTATTTCCAGGTGACCTTCGCAGGCTTGTCAGCAGTGTCATACGGCGCATCATGTGTAACCACCTATGGATGAGTGAAAGCAGTGATAATGCACCACTGAGGTGTAAAGCATTCAGTTGGGATGGCTGGTGCAGCTAGGCCTCACTCTGCTTATACAGCCAAACAACTGACTTTTTTTACAGCAACAGTGTATTATAAAATTAACAGTTTGTTGAAAACACTGATTTGTATTTCTTACATATTTTTGCTTTAGAGTCTTTTTTTGTTGTACATCTTGCAGGATGTACATTATCAGGTACACCAGAACTGAATTTGGTTCAGATGTGTTATCTTGCTTTTGTAGGTACAGTTATAAAACTATTATTCAGAATGCTTGGGATCTGGGGCTTTCTGGATAAGGGATATTTCCATAATTTGGGTCTCTGCATTTAACAATACCAAAAAATCATTTAAACTTCAATAAACTCAATAGGACTGTTTTGCTAATTATAGACAGGGCCGGGACTAGGGGTAGGCAGAAGAGGCAGCTGCCTAGGGCGCAATGATTGAGGGGGGCCAGGCAGGAGCCTCTCCTGCCTACCCCTAGTGCTACTTTGTCATTGCCCCCGCCGCTTAACATTTAGCGGTGGAGGCAATGACCGATCGAATCACACCGCCCCCCCCTGCCCCTCCTCCTGTGCTTTGGCGCGCATGCGCCGTTCGGGGGGGGGCGGGGAGGTGGGCTTAGTTGGCCGACCCGGGTTGCCTAGGGCGCCAGGTCGGCTTGGCCTGCCCCTGATTATAGAGGACTATTTTTACTAATTATATCTTGGTTAGGATCAAATACAAGATACTGTTTTATTACTACTAAGAATAAGGAAATCATTAAAAAAATTATTTAATTTAAATGGGGCCTATGGAAAATGGCCTTGGGGCCAGCACAACACAGGATGAATTCCTGATAAATTGTTTTATAGGCTATGGACAAACATATAGGTAATAAAGATAATGCAATGTTTGGGGAATTCTGTTACCTGTAGCATTCAGTTGGCTACATGCTCCACTGGTTTATAAGATATGCCCATTGCTTTCCTTTTTTGTAATGGGAAGAGTTTGTCGAGTCATCTTGAGAAGCCTTTGCCAAGACTTTACCTGAAGAGGGTGTATGTGTGAAAGGGTCATCTAGGTTTTCTTCTGAATTAGAGGAGCTACTTCAGGTATAAGATGTATTATCCAAAATACTTGGGGCCTGGGCTTTTCTGGATAAGCGATCAGTTATTTGTATCACCATACCTTAACTCTGCTAAAAAAACATGTAAGTATTCAATAGATCCAATAGGATTGTTTTGCCACCCATACGGTTCATGCAGCTAAGATACCATCAAGGTACCGTTTTATTATTAAAGAGAAAAAGAAAATCACTTTTAAAAGTTAGAATTACTTGCTTATAATGGATTTTATGGGAGATGGCCACCCCGTAATTTGGAGCTCTCTGGCTAATGGGTTTCTGGATAAGGGATCCCACACTTGTACTTAATTATCCTAAAAATACTGGTTACCTTTGGTATGTAAAATGTCTGCTATAATGCTAACCCAAATGAATGATTGAGAAAGACTGCATACCTACACCTCATACGATAGGGCAAGATCCAAGTAGGAGCTCCCATTCAGCTTAGCTATCTGCCCATTATTAATTTTTATGACCTTAGTTGTTACAATTTATAACTGTTGTAGGGATTTCACTTTTTTATTTCTTAATTCCACGTGTAGTCTTCTGAACTCATTTATGAATGAATAAAGGAATGATCCATCTGTCATTATTTTGTTTTTCTGTGGGTTGTTGTACAATCCCATCCTATATAATGCTGGTATAGCCTGAAAGAGTCACATGGTATAACTGAATCAGTGAAGGTAAAACACACCTGCAAATGTTGCAGTTTTATTTTTCCTTTAATATCACTTTGTAATCCATTGAAATCATTTTCGCTTCAAATTCATGAGATCCTTCAGAGAAGGGCAAAAGGCCTTTCTGTTCAGAGACTGGATTTCACAGCGCGTCAGCCACACAGATTGGGCCTCAGTTACCCTCTGGCACACAGGCTCTCCTTGGGATAATTAAAGAAGTCTGATTCAGGCTTAGAGTCCCAGGGCTGGAAGAGGGATCATTAGCACAGCTTCAGCTTGTTTACTGCCTTATGACACCAAGGAGCCAAGGGAGTGTGGGGAAAAAAATAAGCTTAAGTATGAGTTGTTAAGCATGCACTTGTGCTGATGTCAAATCTTAAATTAGGGAAATTAAGAACCTCTGTCCCTGACTTTATTAAACTTTAACTCTTCCAGGAGGCTGAGAGCAGTGGGTCTGGAGAGAGGACAGTGTAACCCCCTGCACTGAGTATCACCTATCCTTTCCTTACCCCTAAGCACTGTGTCTGTTCTCGCTGCTTTCACCACAAACTTGTTTACTGTTGGCCTCAGTGGCCGCCCCACATAGCCATAGCAAGCAGACTCCAGGATACACATGTAGGTGGAGAGAAGAGGGAGGGGGGCGGCGTATTCATTAGGTAGTTTCTGTTTACACTCTTCTCAGTGAAGAAGCTCACTGTGTAGTTAAAAAAAAAATGTCATGTCGTTTCCCTTACTGGAAACTATTTCTATGAAGTCATGGTAGGAAAACAAAGTGCTTGGGTCCCACCTCCTTTTTTGCATAGAAAAATACCACTACTAGAAAAAAAAATGTACCGCTCGCAACAAGGGCAGATTTTGTAGATTTATTTTAAAACCAGTCTCCTGGCAGGGTGACTGGTCTAGCTGGTATAGATTAACTGGCAGAGAAAGGGTTAAGTCTTCTATCTTTAATATTATTTTTAAGTGTTTTAACAGACTGAAACACTGAATTTTTTTTTTTTGTTAGAATGCTTTTGGTAAATATTTAAATAGAGTTCAGAGAGCCAATATGACAGCACAAATTTATGCTTGAACACTGGGGTGTAATGTGCTTCTGTACCCCCTAGTCCCCAGCTCTTAGTGTCTTTCATGTCGCTGGAGCAGATTGATTGCTTTTCCGGTCATTGCACGTTTGGCGTGCTTGATTCAGCTTTCATTTGAGCTGCTGGGAGTGGGAGCTGTGACGTGCTTGGGTATCCGGCTTGGATACAGACCAGCATTAACCCATGCAGTGCTAAACGTGTGTGCGCTGTGTGTGGCTGCGGCTTGCGTCCATAGAACTGATCCCTTGGGAACCAGTGAAAGTGTTAAGACAGGGAGCAGCTGTGTTCCTGTGCCACACATCTCCTGAGTGTTGCTCCCAATCCGTTAACCCTTTTGGCATGGAGGAGACTGCCATGCGTTTCAAAAGAGAATGCCACTGACATCTGATCTGTTATTTCTTTTCTCCCAGCAACAGTGGGATTTAAGCATTTCATACATAAAATTGCAATCAGTATATTAGGTTAAGCTGTTTCCTGGGAGCCTCTTTCGTGCAGCCTGCCCCGGGAGGTCTTGCACTATTGTGCAGTGAAAGATTCTTGAGTAGGAAGCTCCCGCAGAGCTCACAAGGTTTGCATGGAAAACATAAAGGCAAATTGATGAAGAGTGCTATGATATTTAAAGGTCACCTCCATTGTAGCTATTTCTCTAAGCTGCATTTCCACTCGCCTTGTTTTTTTTTTTTTTTTTTTGCTGTGTGTATCCTAAGGAGCATGAGCTGATGAGCATGCAGCTTTTGTCAGTCCCATGCTCTGTTTTTGCAGTGCTTCAGCTCTCCCCCTTGCTCTGCATGCATCTCAATGTTAAATGGTTAATGAGATTGTGTGCACCACCTCTGTAAGGTGCTCATCTTTCATAAGCCTCAGGGGAGGAATACACAAATGTCTGATCTGGAATCATCCATTCATCCTGGTCATTCTAATTGTCATGTCTCTTAATGAGCATGAAGCCTCCTTCCTTTATGGCCCTACTATTAGGTGCCATGTGCTTCCATGCTTTCTGTGCTGCCTACTGACCTCCAAAGTGCAGTGGAAGGAGATTGATTGGGATCACTGCCCATTTCACAGTCACCTCGAGTTTATAAATAAAAGAAGGGGAAGAAGAAAAGCCTCTGTATTATTAAATGCTCTAATAGATTTTGCAACCCCACATCAGTGTACCTAACTCGAAAGAATATCTTTGTATTCTCTTCAAACTGCATAAAGTATTAATACTGATAAAAAGTGTTTTTTTTCAGTATGCCTGTGTAAATCCCCAGTGTGGGTTTTCCCTGTCTTCTGTATGTTTTTTTAATATTACTGTTCACAGGATATCAAAAAAGTGGCATTTATTTAAGGGAACAATACTAGTTTGTATTATGCTTTATAAACTGCACCCAAAACACCTGATGCAAGAACTACCTGTATATTGCAATGAAATTATCACGCTTTCTAGAATAACTGTCTATTTTAATTTGTCCTTTTTCCATGTTCCTATGAATATAGCACTATCAAAAATAGTTCCATGCTCAGGATACCAGGTCCTTGAGAGGATAACTATTTATTTAAATTTATAAGACATATCCATATCCCTTTAAACTGTGGAAACCACATGCACTTGCAGTCTGGCTCATATACTCTGACTTGCATGTACCCACACAAGGCCTATGTAAGTTTGACTTTTAAAAGCAGAGAATTCCTAGTCATTACTGTGGCTTTATCATCTTTCTCCCTAAGCAAAATACATTAGATGCATGCATTTTGTAGGGAAGGACTCTGTGTGCCTGAAAATTGCTGTGTACAGTGCTGCGTACAATTAGCAAAGCTTATTAAGGACAATATATTCTTTTTATTAAGAGGGCATCCTGTTCTTTCATGCTTCAAAATAAGAGCACATATTTATTTTTATTTCGGTGACAATGCTGTGCGCATCATGGGCGCTTTCTTATAAAACTGCTGTGTGTTTGAAGGTGACCAGTCATTTGATATGTGACTGCAGTCATCGATCTTCAGGGAAAAGTCTTGCGCATGTTATGTTTTACCGTGTTAATTCAGGGATGTAAAAGTACCAGCCACCCAGCCGATGGCTGTCTGTGAATCCTGGGAATTGTAGTTCCCTGATTAAGGAGCTCTAAGTTGTAAAGGCAAATGTAATATAGTTTCAATGACTCTTTACTGCACATAATGCATACAGCGTTTTGTGCTTTGGCAATAAAGTACCTTTATAGTTGCAGTTATATCTGCCACCTACATGTTTTATTACTGTTGCTATAATTATTGTTGTTAGTTTGTTATTTAGGGGGGCAGTTGATAAAAGCACAATACAACAGAGAAGCAAAGCCAATTTAGCATTTTTCTACACTTTACATATCCTGATAAAATCTGTGTTTAGCTGATATTATGGGCCTTGTTGAAAGCTAATCCAGTATGAAATAAATACTAAAATCAGTCATTTGTGTTAAGTTTTTTCCTTAATGCCGTAGGTCAAATGCAGCCAAACAAATATTTTTTGACAGGTAAATACGTATTCTCCAGGGCTTATTTAGTCTACATCTTATAAGGCACGAAACTTGTTCTCTGTTCCCCTAGCATGGAGCTGCCATCTGTCTTGACCACTTTATTAAGAGTAGTGCTGCTTGTGGTTTACCTGGTGGGTAGGCATGGTCTTGCAGTCACAGTCCCAATATTTTTTTTACATTTAGTCCATGTCTCCCCGTGGTTAAACCACATCTACCATGATCCTTTGACTGAAGGAGTAAAGGGTGGATTCTTGTATTTGTAGTTTAATAGCACAGTAAAGTTTAAAAGATGGGAGTATCTTTCAGTGTGCTTCTCTGTGCTTTGTGTTTATTATTCATCAAGTGTCCAATCTTGTAGAATATGATGGTTACTTTGTAAATAAACAAACAAACAATAATGTAATGCACTATGATTTTATATGTTTGCATTTATTTATTTGTATGTGTATTAATCAGTTTTTTTTGTGCAAATATCTCACCAATAAAGTTTTTATTATTTTACATACTAAAATGGTTTCTAGTTTTCCTTTGAGTCACTTTGTTTTAATTTGGTATTTGTTCCTAATAAATTATATCAAGGGACCTTTCAGGAACACTTTTTTAGTGGTATTAATTTATTTGTAAATAAAATTGCTATTGAAATTATATCAGTCTAGCCCTTACTATTTGGTTCTGACTTTTGAAGCTATGATTAACAGACCTTATCTGGAGGAGTGATCTAGAAGGAGGGATCACTCCTTGTCAGAACCAGGAATACAGAAATGGGCTTTTAAGTGCAGTTACATATATAGATATTTTGATTCAATGTATATTTATCTTGAATGCCCTATGGCTACACAGCTTATTTAAAAAAACTATATTGGAGTTTCTGAAGCAAATAAGCTGTTTTAGCAGTGCAGGGTAAAAGTATATTAGATTTACATGCTTAAAAACCTAATCCTTTAAAACAAAGAAAATTAACCAGTAAAATATATCCTTATATGCATTGCTTAAATATTATAACTGGTGCACAATAATGCCAGTTGACAAAGGACAACTTGTTTGTGGTACATAGCTCTGCCTGAGCACTAGTTACCTACAGTGACAGTCCCCGATATTAGATTTCTGTCCTAGAAATGCTTTAAAACTGACCAACTGCACAAAAGTGTTGATAGTCTGATATGAAGAAATCAGGCTCTTTCTACTCGATAACAAAACATTGCATTGGTATAGCCATGACTAGTAAGCATGTCATTTATGGTAGTTGTGGCACATAATACCCCCCTGCTTGTATATCCGTAAATAGTGCTTTTTACATTCTGAGCCACCATTTTGTGATGGTCTGTGTGCTCCCTCAGGAAATAATGCAGCTCTGACTGTAACAGTAAGGAGTGTGTGGGAGTAAAAGGTTTAACTTTTAGCCATTAATTGGCTGATGTAACCTAACAAATATTTGTGCCCTTGGATTGTTTGTACGCATTCTGAATCGTATGATCCCAGGGGGTGGCCCTTAGTACTTAAAATGGCAGTTTTCTATGTGGGATTATCAAATGACACATACTCCTAAAAAGTATATTTTATGAAAATGGTTTATTTAGAAGGCAGTTTTATACATTGATTGTGGGTATAATTTTCCTTTAAAGCCACACACATAGAGAGTAATTACAACTGTTATTTTCTAGAGTAACAATGCAAGTCAAAAGTCTCTTTTTCTCTTTTTAGAAAAGTTGAATGACTTCTTAAACGTCGTGTGAAGCAAGAGTTAAAAGTGGCAGTAGTCTAAGTTTTTATGAACACTAACCTTTTTGAGGCAGTTCATGCAAATAGTGCTCAGATGGCTTTGCCAGTCATCCACATCTTATATATAATTATTGCATAAAATGCAATTCTGATGGACCATTTCTTAATCATGTCCAATATTGTGGTATGTTGAATTCACATTGAAAACTGTAGCTAGCATTTTCACATATTTTCTTTCCATAAAATGTGACTTGTGGGCCTTTCAGAAAAAAACCCAGTGCTTGGTTGGGCATGAAGGTAACAAGATGTACTTTCTGAGAAGCAGCAATCTATCAGCACATACTTTTGCCCAGCTCGTACTTGTGGGCAGATTTTGTTAATAGGATTTTTTTTGTCAGTGCACACTTTGTTTTCCAGTTTCCGTCTGTAACAAATTCAGGAATTTTTTCTAATCCTTATCTAAGCCACCCATTCTGGCTTAGACACCTGTGGTCTGTGTAACCCTCCAACATGTTGATTTTTAAAATAATATTTCACTCTTTTTACATTTACATTTTGAAGGTTTTGTGCCCACACTAAAATATAGGGAGCAGTGGAAAGAAACTGCAGCAAGGGTTACTGGATGAAATGTTACAAAGGGAGAGGCCTTTCAAAGGATCCTCTTTATGATAATAATTAAGAAAAAAAAGTAGTAGCCCTTTCCCACAGAAAGCTTGCTCTGTGCTAACAATAGGGATGGCTTCAAGCTGATACAAGGGACTAAAGGGCAGTAGAAACTACTGTAGCAAACACTGATATTGAGTGACGTTAATGAGGTTTCTATGCAGGTGGAATGAAGTAGGTGGGGGATCTTGAGCCTATTTCTGATGCAACCCTACCATGACTGGATACCATGGTTCTTTATAGATTCCTGCTACCGCTGGTGATGAGCATCTGAAACCATTGTGTTTTTGATGTATAGGTGCCGGCTGAATAGGTTTCCAGCGGTGGCAAATGACATCATCATTTTATGTGCAAATGGCGCCAATTGCACAACTGTTACACACAAAGCTGTGCACTGTATAGCACAAAAGCCCGACTGAAAACAAAAACCAAACCCAGTCTGAGTCAGCGTTCTTTTATTATGTATTAGGAATGGGACCTTAACTGGTCATACTTACAGGCTTGGTTTTTAAGAACAATACCAAATCTGTCAGGGCTTCTTACCTTTCAAAGACCTGAAAATCAGGCAATGATGAATATTCTATCTATGGTGCCCAGAAGCAAAATAGAATGTAAGTAGTCAATCACAATCTACCCTCACACAGGCATATCCCTGTCAGGCCTGCCTAGCTGCTTATTAGCTGTCATCCAACAGGACAAAGTGCTGAAAACTGATGGCTCTCCTGCACAGCCTGGAAAAGCAGCCAACAGGAAGTGGAAGACATGGGTACTAGCAGGGTTGTTGGGGTTTGAGCAGTACAAAACACAAGTTTAAAGAGAGACACCAAAAATTAAACTTTTTTAACATTGTGCATGCATGGTATTTATAATTTTACCTTAAATTTATTTGCTGCCATATTTGTGCAACAGTAGTCCATTATCATTTAGATGCTATAACTGACAGGTTGAGAAGGGACAATCAGGTTGGCAAAACTGTCAATTCAAATAACCATTACTTACAAAAGCATCCCTATCAGCAGAAAAATGATCAACATGATTTACAGCTAACTTTTAATGCACATTAATATTTTGAAGAGTAGTTTTTTTGTAGTACCAGTATCTTTTAAGAGCGCATTTTCTATTTATATATATATATTTCTATTTCACATGTTTTTACGCAATATGCCCCCTTTAAGGGTTTGCAGTTCAGTATATAAGGATGTTTCTTCATGCAGTTTAATCGGAATGTCACTCAAAGGTCATACCCAAACCATTGTCTTTCACACCTAACACATATAACTAGTATTTGATATGCTTTGTTCCTGGGTTAAACACACTGTAATATTAAGCCAGAAAGTTGTAGCTATTCATGAATATATCTTTACAATGGAAATGATCTTGAGCTAAAATCAAATTTTATATATATGTTGTTTGACTCTTTCTGTGAGAAGCAAGCTGTTTATTACATTTTTCTTGCATGAGGTGAGAAAAGGGTGGTTAGTAATACAAATCCCTGGTTCCTTTACAGCTGTGTTTTAAGCAAGCCTGTAGGCCACAAGTCAGACAGAGCTTGTGCTGATTTCCCAGTGATTGGAAGTTTCTGGCAGCCATTTTGATTAGTCATAGTCTTTGTTAGCCCCACAAGCATTGGGTGCCTATATAGAAAATCTGTGCTGATTTCCCATTCATTGGAAGTTTCTGGCAGCCATTTTGAATTTGAAAACTCACTCGTTTCTGAACTGGTCTGGAACCTTTAACATTGTGAAATCTTGATGCATTCTTCCTTCCTGCACACTCTGGCTTTTCTGTAATCAGCTGTGCTCTGATTGGATCTTTCTTCTTGTGGCTTCTTCAATCAGAGCACAGCTTTCTTGACAAACAGTAAAATTGACCAATCAGGGCACTGATGTAGGCAGGCATAGGGAGATTTTACAAACTAAAGCCGACCAGGTTGCCTAGGGTGTCTGGCTGGCTTGGCCCGGCACTGCTCACGGCATATAATGTGCAGATTTTATAAATATAGACTGCATTTGACTGTATATGATGTGCCTGGGATGTCAGTACCCACTGCCTTTCTCTAACACTAAAACCCAGTTAAGCTAACTGATCCCAAACACAAATGGAGGGAGAACCCCTCACAGAAGTGCATGTATGCGTACTTAACATTTTAGGGTGAAATGCACTCCCACCTGCACTTTTGCATAATATTCCTGGAAGTCAGTGGGAACTACAAGAGGTAGTTGGGGGGGGGGGGGGGTCATTTTTACGCCAGCAGGGAATCTCAATTAGCTTTTGGTGAGTCTATTTTAGTATGGTCGATCTTTAGCCTCCCCAAACAAAAAAGTTACCCTCCACCTATGCGCACAAGCATTGGGTGCCTGTATAGAAAATCTGTCCCTGCATGTTAAAGTGAATGGCTAAATGAGAGCAATTAACTGATGCCAAGGCTTGTGCTATAAAGTGAGTTATAAAGTGAGTTGTGTGTCGCTCCTGCTGGTAGCGTTATAGAGTTTGTGAGTGTAGGCCAGCTCTGGGGCACTAGCCGCATGGTTACCTAGGCGTGTTCTTTTCACAAAGCTTGACTCTATATGGAGCCTGGTTACTGCGTTACTATGCCCGGCCTGTGAAGGTGCATTTGTTAGCAGATTTCTTTTGCGGGCCTTTTCTATGGGTTCCGTGCCTATGAGTTGTACACCTTAATTTCTTTAATTTCTTTAGAATCAGTTTTCTCATACTAGCTGAATGTACTGTACAAATACTTTTTTTCCCCTATAAGCTTCCGATCTGTCAAACTGGCCTTCCATTTAATCAGTTTAGTAGCAAGTAGATCAGGTGAAGAGCAGTTATTTTAAGGGGGTAATAAATCCGTTACAGGCCAGCTTTTATGATGTTAAATTTTTATGTTTTCTTTAAAGGTGTTTGCCATTTCATGTCTTTCTATTCAACTGCAGGCACGAAAAGTGATAACCTCTAGATGTAACAAGAATGATGAGCCTCAGCGCCATCTTTTTTTGATTGAATTGATGCAGCTTGATTCAAGTGACTGCAAAAACAAAGAGAGTACAGCAGAGAGTACAGGCTTTAAAAAAACTGCTGCTTTTCAAATGTTCTTGCCTCAAATGCTGACAGTCATGCTACATATAATGCAATACGAATATATTATAAAATACTATCAAATTATATCACCATAAAACCAAAGTTTCGATCCACCTGGGGACCTTCACAGTGTCATGATGAAGATCCTTTGTGGATTGAAATGTTAGTATTGATACATAAAATATACGTATTACATTATAAGACATTTCCCTTTATTTGACTGCCTATGTTTTGAGCTGCTGGAACTCACTCTAAAATTGCACCTTTGGATATAAGGCTAATGGCACAGTATAAGTAAGGGCAACTTTTGGGCCCACAATAGCCAAGATTTAACTGCAGGCAACAAATCTCCCTTTGTGCCATTAGGGCTCTGCACACGGGGAGATTAGTCGCCCTTGCCTTGAGAGGAAACTTCTGCAATTTCAGGGAATTTGCGGCGCCGCGTATGCCATTCCACCGGCGATTTACATTTTCGCGGGCGACTAATCTCCCGGTGTGCCAGAGCCCTTAGTGTTAGGGGCTATGTTTGTTTTCTAAAGTGACGTGAAATGATAACTGCAACTTATCTGTGTATTAGTTGCTTGCTGTTACAATAGAATGCAGGAAGCCATTGCTTCCCTTGATGCTTGTAGAATCAGATATATATTTTAACAAAGAGTTAAACAAAAGGAATTCTGGGAGTGAATTCCAAACTCTTAAAAAAATCCCATTTACATGGGTTTATCCTATAGGCTACAGCTCACCCACTGGGTTTGAAGCTGAAGCCAGGACAATAGCTGATCAGATTCCCAACTACAGGCCGGTTTCGCCCTTTCTGGGGCTCATCAGTGTAGTGTAGGGTTTTCTGATCAGCTTAGGTGGAGTCACCATGTGGTTCTACAAACAAATAAATTAGGTTGAGGAGACTGCCTCATTCAGACAAAAACAAACAAAAGGAATTTTGGGAGTTAACAAAGAGTTAAAACCTCAACAGGAGAACAAAAACCCTTTTTGATAATATTGTTATCTACATTAGAATATGTCCAGGGTGAGTGTGCTTTAAATTGAATGTTGTGCCTTATGCCTTAGACAGCTTTATCTTGTGTCTGTTAAAATCATTGTCATCTCAGGATGGAATATATGTACCAATGGATTATTGTTGTGGATTAGCTAGAGGAACATTACCTGCTCACAATTAATTACATACTAGGCTTTGAAGAGTTTGCTTACTTTTTGGTACTGTAAATGTGGAATGAGAGTATTAGCAGCTCCTGTTTAATCCACCAGTATTAAAGGGGGTAGGGGGTGTAGGAGAAAGGTAGGAGAAAGCTAACACAAACAAAGCAAATGTACACTCCTTATCCCTTGTGAGTTTATTAGAGACACCAGATTTAGCCACTGAAAACTCAAGTTCTACACCCCACACATGGATCAATCCTGCTGCCTGTTGCTCAGTCCTCAGTGGAATATCTCTGAATCCCTGCCCTAGAAACCAAGGTCACTGGTTCCCATGCGATAACTGTTACTTCAGTTAAGTTGCATCATGACACTTGTTTCAGGTTTCGCTGATTTGGAGTCAGGCAGAACTCTGTGTTTGGAAAGTATTTTTATAATATGGTATACCCCAGTCCAAAATTGATCACCTCAATTTGCATTTCCATAAATACTCTTAATGTTTTTGCATATCTATATAAATACAATAATAGTATATATACATATGTAAATGGTTTGCTGTGTATTAACTTTGTTAGGGTAAAGACACATGGTGCTACATAGTAGCAGCTACTTGTAACAACTACTAAATGGCAGAGAAAACCCATAGCCATAGACCATACTGAAAATTGCCTCTGCTTAAACACATGGAGAGACAATTATCAGTAAATGATCAGCACTGTCTATTCTAGTAGACATGACAAGTAGCTGCTGCTCTGTGTGTCTTCACCGTTAAGGGTAAGAACCCACAGAGCGGTTGAGTTGCCAGTGATATATTTCTGCTATTATGGGCGTCAAACCGCTCCAAAAAGACTTTCCACCAGTGACTCCTATTGTTGCCCTTTGCATCACTTCGATAATCTGATGTCGCACAAAGTTTCCTCCTGCAGGCAATTTTGTGCGACTTCGAAAAAAAGAAGCGATGCGAAAAGCTTTCCACCGGCAGTTCCTATTGTTGCTGGTGGAAAGCCTTTTCAGAGCGTTTTTTTGCTTGCAATAGCGGAGATCTATTGCGGACAACTCAACCACTCCGTGGGTTCTTACCCTAAGGGAAAGTGCTTTTTCACAAAGAACAAAAATCCATTTAAAACAAGGCAAATGAAATTCAATGATAGGAAAGCCTATTGTTATTTCAGGGAACATCCTTTTTGTAAATAAACCTTAAGAACAGGTCAAGCAATCTGTAATTTTTGTCACTAATTGTATAGTGTTTGCCAGAGCCTTCAAATCAAACCACACCTCTAGACATAATCATATGGCTTGCAGTTTGGTCATCAAAATAGCAATAAAGTTCTTGGTAAATACTTGACCTTGCTTCACTGGTTTTAAACCTTGTCATTTCTTGGTTTGTTAGATTTCACTGACTGACATTGAGGTCACAGTTTACCAAGCCCTATAATAAGTGTAAAGCAGGGGGATGTCATTGCTGAATTTTGGCTTTTGGACACCATTGGGAATCCAGATTGTGGGTTTTGATACCTGTGTGGAACAGAATTCCCAAGATGTCAGTAATTGGTGTGTTCTCCTGTTGTAACCCTCCCAACAGGGGTAATCCTATGGCTTTTGACCATATACTATTCTTTCTCAGTGGAAGACATAGGGGCGATTGTACCAATGCTTGGTTCTTATACTGAATGTCTCCTCG
The DNA here is from genome assembly GCF_000004195.4 of Xenopus tropicalis. Lineage (NCBI taxonomy): Eukaryota > Metazoa > Chordata > Amphibia > Anura > Pipidae > Xenopus > Xenopus tropicalis. Next base: position 104,386,785 of record NC_030678.2, on the reverse strand, counting down.
GCATTGTTCTACTTCCTTGCCCTCTGTTAGATAACCTAGCCATTTCTTTAAAAGTGCTGGGATGTTTTACTTTAAAGTATCTTAAGAAAATTGTCATTTAATGGGCAGCTTTGAGATAGCGAACTAGGCTGAGAACCCTGTCTGACCCTTCTGAAAATCATAGCCACTCACTTTGAAATATATGCAGTACAATGTTCCACACTGTAAATTTTTCTGATTGATCCTTTGATCTCCACTCAGTTGCTGTATAAAATTCTTCTGTACTATGTTCTGCTATATAATTCCTCTTTTTGTCCTTTGTGACTGTCTGTTCTCTAGCTTCCAGACTTTTACATGGCCCATGAAACCCCCATCTTCTTGGTTAAGTTGACCATCTAACCCCAAACCTGACCATGCTCTACTAGTAATTGCACTTTCTTTATAGACTAATGGTTTTGATGTGCTACTGCCTATCCGTTCCAACAGATGGCCCGGTCCCCTCAGCTTAAATAGATATTTAAATGCTCTAGAGGTATGGGACCTGTTATCCAGAATGCTTGGGACCTGGGGTTTTCCAGATAAGGGGGTCTTTCTGTAATTTAAATCACTGTACTTTGTCTACTAAGGAATAATTGAAACAATAAATAAATTCAATCGGTTTTTAAGATGAATTTTATCTTAGTATAAGGTACTATATATATATATATAGTATACAGACAGTGAGCCGCACACACCAGGACTTTGCAAAAAAATGAAAAGTTTATTTGAAAAAAAGGTCCAACGTTTCGAGCACTGACTGTGCTCTTCCTCAGGGACAAACCAAAAGACAGTGTCAAACCACCCCCCCTAAATACCCCACCACAGAAAAAGAGCGCCAAACATAGTGGTTGTAACCATGGTAACCAGTATAAACAAAAAGTGCTAGTACAAAAAGTGCTAGTACGTAAAAAGCAAGTAGTGATCAAATCAGACAAGTACCACCATAATGTAACATAAATGAATCATGGGTGAATGAATAGTTGCAAAACATGATTAAAGTGATATATACAATGTAACTAAAATCGCTATCAGTAGTAACAGTAACAAATGCTGGAAGTCAAAATCGCTAACCGATATAGACAGAACCAGGAGAATTGACAGAAGGCAGAAAGTGGGGAAAAAAAAAATGACACATTAGTAGCCAAACAACACATTGGAGGGAAAGGGAACATACCAGATCGATCGCAGCCTGGACAGAAACACCAACGCCCGGGACATACCGCACCGGTAGTCGAAGACTTCATCACTCATGGTACTTGTCTGATTTGATCACTACTTTTTTTTTACGTACTAGCACTTTTGTTTATACTGGTTACCATGGTTACAACCACTATGTTTGGTGCTCTTTTTCTGTGGTGGGGTATTTAGGGGGGGTGGTTTGACACTGTCTTTTGGTTTGTCCCTGAGGAAGAACACAGTCAAATAAACTTTTCATTTTTTTTCCTTGGGTGCGTGGCTCACTGTCTGTATACTATTATTATTTTTGCCAGCACCCTGGGCGTTTGAGCCTTTATAGGGTGTGCTCTGTTTGTTCTTGTGTGTATATATATATATATATATATATATATATATATATATACATCACTTTCCTAGTGTGTTATAGGAGGATCCTGACCCCGAAACATGTATTAAGCCAAACTACTCTTTGACTTCCACCCATCCATTGCTACTCTTCAGTTTGTTAATCCAGGAACTACAAAGACAGTCTAGACGTAGACCCCTACTATTTCCAGACATAAAAATGCACTGCTTATTTTGCATTCTTCCAAGGAACCTTGCAGTATAACTATATGTTAGGGGCAGCAAGCCTGTATATAGCATACTGAGCACCATACCTGCTTCTACTGTGACTGTGCCTTCACTCTCCTTTTTGTGGATGAAGCATGGCTTTTCTGACTCCTTTTCCTTTATAGCAGCTAGTGTAGCATTAACATTTATGATGTTATATCGTATCTGTGCAAACAAATGTTACTTTTTATATACTGTATATAATGACATATGCAAGCCAGTTTATGTAAGGAAGATGTTAACTTGTATATAGTGTATAAAGTCTTTTTGCTGTCTATAATACTGAAGAAGGCAGCATAGCTAAATGTATAACAAAAAGGGTTCCAGAATGTAATTCTGTTTAGACTTTCACTCTTTACAACCTTTTTAGGTTTATTCACTGAAGCACCATATTTATTGCTGAACAAAAAACTAATAACATTTGATAAAATCTGCAAGCTGTTCTGTTAATTGAAATGAAACTGCTATACAGTCTTTTTGTATTTATTGCATTTTATTATTTTTTTATATGGCACCAATTAATGTAAGCAGTGCTTTACAAGGTGTAAGTACAAACAGGGCTCTCCCTGCCCTGAAGAGCTTACTTTTACTAAAAGGTTATATTATAGTAGGTCAAAGAAGAGAGACAAAGCCTGTTGTGTTTTGTGCCTACACTGGGGGCTTACACGTAGGCCTACAAGCAGTACAGTAATACGATAAGAGTGTCAAAACTCAGCTATTGTATAAGTAAGAATCACCTCCTTAAAATTCATGTGTATTCACCTCAGAACTGCATGACCTTTACAAAAGTTCTCACCCTTTAGCATTGTGTCTTTAAATGGTCATGGAACTTGTTGGAGTGTGACTTCTCACCACTAGATATTACATACTTTCATATTACTGTACTTATCAAGAACAGGCCATGATTTTCTCAGTTGTCAGTGTAAGGTAGAAAATTGCCCTTACATTTCTTGACAAACAGAAGGTTTAATATGCAGTTCCCTTCTGTACATACTTGGTGTATGGGTTGTGCTGCTTATTTGATAGACAGTACATGCTTTTTAGGGAAAAAATCACACTTCCCGATAAAAATCATAAAAAGAAATGCCTGTCTGTTATTAAAAAGAATATGAAATATTCCAGTTCTTGGAGATATAGTTTAAAGGTATATAACTTACAGGCATGAATTAAAGATTTTGAAATCTGAAATGTGAGCTCTTGGGATCAGAATTTCATAGCACATTGATGAAATAAGTCTGAATGAAAACATTATACATGCTATGATTCTGTTGGAAACAGTTCTATGTATAGATATTTTTATGTGCATGTTTCCTGGGATTCTTTCTTACTTTTAAGGATACTGTCACTCATAAACTGTAGGCCCTGGCTCTACAGCTTGGCCCCCTTTTTTAATGCCTATTACTGCATGTAACTCATACATAGGTTGATGTTAGGTCTATGCCTGTGACTGATTCCGCTGTATATAATATAATCTGTGTTAATGTATTTGAAGCAACATAGTAACAGGGCTGCACAGAAGATAAATAGGTGAAATGAGCAAGAGAGTGTGTGGGTGAATTAATGGCCTCCTGATGCCTATGGACACTGAGCTGCTTTAAGGGTCTCTGTGACTTCTGTATGGATAGTGTGAGTGAGCTGCTGAGGATGTGGTTAAGCCTTTACCTTTTGCTTGTCAAATGTCTGATTGTTTGTCCTTGGCCCTGCTTTTCATGCAAAGGATGCCTCGGCTCAATGTTAAATCAATGTATCTTGTAATGTTTGCTTAAAACTAAGCTATTCTGACAACTGATCATAGTTAATAGATGTTTAATTTAAACCATGTATGAGCATGATATTCACTGTTGTTATACACTTACACTCTGTTGTGTTCAGTGGTAAATTTTCATTGTACAGGTATGGAATCTCTTATCTAGAAACCTGATATCCAGAGAGTTCAGAATTATGGGAATGCCATCCCCAGACAGTTAATTTTAAGCAAATAACTACTTATTTAAACTGTTTCCTTTTTTCCCTCTAATATGGAGACACAGCACCTTGTTTTTGACCTGCATAAATCCATGTTGGTGGCAAAACAATCCTATTCCGTTTATTGAATGTTTAAATAATTTTTAGTAGACTTAGAGGATGGTATCCAATTTGCAAAAAAGGCCCATATCCATGTCCCAGGCATCCTAGAAAATAGTTCTAATACTTGTCATATGAAAGGCTTGATGGAAGCATGGCAGCTTCCACCATATATTCAAACACAAAATAAAAGAATGTTCTGAGCACAGTTATAATACATTTATCAAATAAAATTGAATTGATAGAAGAGAGGCTTTTCCTTTAAAGGAAAAGAAAAGTCTCAATCACAGGGGGTGCCAAATCAACCTGGTACACTAGGCCGGCACTCCTGTTCACCGGCCCGGGGTAGCTGCCTTCTTCCTCTTCCTTCCGTCTTCTTTCTTCACGATCTTGGGGACTAACATTTTGGCACAACCAATTGATTGAGACTTTCCTTCTTCTTTAAGGCAATATGAACATTTCAACAACACACAATTACCTTCTAAAAAGTCTCTTATTGCCAGCTCAGTACTATACTTATCACTAGGAGAAGAGGTTAAAAAAAATGTTGTAACAAGCTCCTATGCCAGATTCAAATAGAAAACCTTTCAACAGTACTGAACCTCATCTGCCATGTAATGTATATACCCAATCCTTGTTTACATGTGAAATGTTGCTGAGGTTTAGTGGCTGCAACAGACTTGTGGAAAACTGTTTCCTGCAGTATTCAGTGATTGTCACTGTGGTTTCTTGGGATAAAATTTGTGTTACCACTTTTTCACATCTGGTATATTATTGTCAGTTTAGAATGTAATAGAATCCAACAATCAGTCGCTATCTGAATAATGCTACATTACTGAATAACTTTGAGCTGGGAGGTTGTATTGGTTTTATGCTGTGACCTATAATTTGTATTAGGGATTGTGTAGCTGTGACTTTAAGTTCATCTAGCTCCATGACTTTCCTCCTTAAAGAACAAAGCAGAAGAATATGCCAATATAAATCCTCATATAAATCCTAACAGGCGTTGATGTTTTAACTCCAGGACCAGAGAAATATAGCTTGCTCTGACCCAAACTCAACACAGACACTGATGCATTCATCCACACTCACAACTACTTATTCATACCTTCTCACACCCACACTTTTGGACATTTTTAAATCACCAAAATGAATTCTGTTCCTTGTGCATACCTATTTAAACTCAGTCGTCATCATCAGAGCAATTTGCTAGTTTACATGAAATGGTATAATAAATGAAGGTAACTGCAAAGTTGCCATTGCCAGATTAGACTCTGTATATACAGAGTATTAGCCATGTCTCACCTACATGACACCATCTGTTGTGAATGGACTGTTTGATGCTGGAAACTATATTGTATCACTTAGAGAGTTACAGGACATCCATGGATACCCCTGTCTCTTTAGTGTTGTGTTTACATAGACACTGACACTATTATTTACCCCCCTCTCTTCTGTATTCTTATTTCTCCTTCTGATTAGCAGTTTATATTCATTTATTATAGTGGTTGCAGCTAAATGGAGCATTGAGTGTGAAGTGTCCTTGCAAGCAAGGTCACTGAGGCCAAGTGTTGGACCCACAATAATTAACTAATAATGATCAATACATGCAAAACTAATTTGAATCCTTGAACTCATGTCACATAGATGCTATATGTTTTTGTGAATTGTCCTATACTGAATTTGCTAACTGGTAAAAACAATTATTGATTTCTTCACTGTTTAAGCTATAAGGACTTATTTACAAAACCATTTACATAACTTATTTACTTAGCATAACATTTCTGTCAGATCTTTAGTTTCCTTTTTCACTATATTTAAATGGCCAGTGTGGATCCCTTGAGTACCCATTACATTTTTTGTTTTTTTAAGGATTTTTGCTTTCCTGGCTAAGAAACTGGGGCTGATGCAGGTGGGCCAATTTTTGCAACAGGTAGTGAGTGTTCCTGTGTTCTAGTTTTTGTTTAAACTCCCCTTTGCCTAGGTTAGTGATGCCCATTGTTTTTATGCAGTTGCCCCTTAAAGGGGACCTGTCACCATAAGAAATAATTCCAATTTCTTTTTTATTGTGTTTGTTAAGCAAAACAAACACAATAAATGCCCCTAAGGCATAGAGGCGGGACAGGCAGTATATGATTGACAACTGGGATTTTTAAATGCATTTATAATGGGTTTGAATGTGTTAATAAAAAATTGAATTTTGGTTTCATGTTTAATTTGAAAAGGACTTTTATTATACAGCTTTTCATATTCTGGGTGACAGGTCCACTTTAAGCCACTGTATCACATGGGTGGGAACCAGTAATGGATCCCTTGGGCAGACTGGTGCCATAAAATTCTCTGCATTTAACACATTGGCCTTCAGTTGGACTGCCCTAGCCCAGGTGAGGTATTTATAAGTGGTTGAGCAATGCCAAATAAAACAATTTACTCCATACTCATAGAAAGGGGCTAAAGTCATTTAGGGCTCTGGCAAATGTCGCCCGCGACTAATCTCCCCGAAATGCCATCCGGTGGGATGGCGTACGCGGCACTGCGATTTCCCGGAAATTGTGGAAGTTTCCTCTCAAGGCAAGGGGAGATTAGTTGCCCGCGAACAGGGAGATTTGTCACGGGCGACTAATCTCCCCGTGTGCCAGAGCCCTTAGGAGCAAACTGCAGCTATGTCTTTACAGGGTTTGTGTATAAGTGGGGTTAGGAGACTGTGTGATTAGCTATATGTGACTGAATTCTGCATTTCAAATCTTTCCTATCTGGATTTATCTTCCCAGCAACAGGTTAATGTTGTGCTCAGATGCAGCCACTAGATTGACAAACAAGTATAATGGCTCACACATGCATTTATGTCTTGCCCATGGAGGCCAGATCTTGCCATTTCCGGCAGCCTTCTCACAATCACTGTGGAAAAATAGACCAGTGTGATAGCCTGAGGCATTCCATAGATGTTTCCATATTTCAGGGAATCATATGAGTCAATAAGAAACAAACACACAGAATCATGCAACAAACACACAAGTTACTTAACTGTTACTGATGAGTAGTAACTAAAAACAAACAAACACTTAAAAGTGGTGCAGCTTGAAATTGAGCTCAGAGGTGTAATAATGTGTGCTGATTTTTAACAGCATGGAAAGTTAACCTTTTAAGGCATTCTAGTCTTTGCATTTTCAGTTCTCAAGTTTCAATCTATAGTGTACTTAAATCTGCTGCAAGTGCTAGCAAGTGATAGAACCCGATATGAATATATTGGTAGCTGAAACTTCATAAGAAATAGGGCCATGAGAAGCACACAGAGATAATTTTTATTTTTCCTTTTAAAATAAAATGTAATACAGAGTAAATTTTATACGTAAAGATTCTAATAATCTGGGTTACTGATCTATTTGAACTACAGTCTCCTTTTGTACAGCTATAATTCAAGATGTTCTGGCTTAGGGCCGAGAATAGACGAGTCATTTTAACCTGGAGGCTTTGCTTTGGCAGCAGACCTTCTTGCTGGCATATTGGGAATACACCAGGAAAGTGTCAGCCCTTAAATTTCAAGCACTGCAAGCAGCAAAGAGGTCAGAGGGGTTGCTCTTTGTAATGTGTGAGCACTTTATGGTTCAGCAACACATCACGATATACAAAGCAGACAAGCAGTCGACGAAAGAAAATCACTGCCTCTCCATTACTCCGACTGGACACCCATCTGTCAACTTTCTACTTTTTCCACTCACGTCCATAAATATCTCCTTCAGAGCACATCACTGGCAGCTCTTGATTGCTTCATCCTTAGTAATTTGCTCCAAACCTCCGTGTGTAAACCTTCCACATTTCTAAAGCACAAAATTGGTGTTTCTGAAGCTTTGGAAAAAGCTTTGCATGAAAAGGGTCTTGTCTTTTCAAACCTGTCCACAGCATAGTGACGATTTAGACCTTGGTTCATGTTCAGTAATGCAGCTTGTTATTTTTTATCCCATAGTTGATCATGATGCACTTTCTAGCATATAAAATAATGGAACACATCTAAAATTCTGACACAATTGCTCGAAGAAAACAGCGGGGAAGGTGTTTTGTTGATCCATGCTTTCCTTTTATTTCACCTCCTATGTATTTGCCAAGTGCCATTTTTGCTGCAAAGTGGTTTTGTATTCATCTGGGGCACCATGTTACTTTATCTCTAAACTATTGTTCTAGTAGAGTGCCTTGTATGAACCATTTGGCTGAATACTGGAGAGCCTTTCTTAGCAAGGCCATATCCTTTCTAAGTACATGCGAATAGTGTGTGTAATGGGCAAACAAGATTGGCTTGTTGTGTTCTAGAATTTTGACAAATATATAAAGGTTCAGTATGCCTTAGGGAAATGGCATTTCCAGTATTTCCAGTATGATGTGTGACAAAACACTTGTAATCATCCCATACTGATTTCAAGGGCAATCGTCTTGATTCGCTGGTGCCATTGATTGCCCCTCAAAAATGCACTAGCAGTTGTTTCTGAGCGTTTTGACACCCAATGCTCAGGCGGCAAAACATACTGAATCTTCCTGTGTGCCATTGCCCTTAGGAATTAGCAATGAGCATTTTGATTGACACTTCAAGCTTTTACAGACTCATGGAAATATGTCCTTAAATACATAGATTTTTCATTTGGGATTCTTATGGGGTATGTGTGATATTTATTGAATAGTGGCAAAAGATTGGTGTTCAGTCAAAAATGTCTAGCATTCCATATTGCTGAGGTATAATCAATAGAAAGTTTTATGTTTTGTTTTTTTTTATTTGAAAGTTTTTATTAGTTTTTTAATACAGAAACAGAACAATCAACATGTCTGATTTACATTCAATTGTTATCTCTTGATGGTTTGCAATAAAAGTTACAGTTTCAACATCATATTTGTTTTGTGCTTGTTTTTCTTTTTGGTAGCGTGGTTGATTCTCTCTTCTAATAGGCTATAGTTGATTGGTTAAGAAAGGTAGTATAGTGGGTTAAGCCGAGAAGTTTTATGTTTTTGTTACCTTTTCTTTTCTATACTTGTGGGCTTTAACAGCACACCAGAATATTAAATGCATGGGCTTTGTGCTAAAATAGTGTTATTGCTTGCTTCTTCTTGTGGACAGGCTGACATAGAAATTCTAACTGTAAGTGAAATTGAATAGCTAGGAAGTACACATTCATTTTTTTCTTATAGTATCATGTTTTCTCTGGATAATACTGCCAAGTATACTTAAAGATACAGAACTATTTGAAATTTTTTACTTTACTCTTCATTTAACAAAGCTATAATCTGCTCATAGAAAACACTTGGTCAATGGTAAAAAGGTGAGGGTGCTTCATAAAATGCAAAATTTGCAACAAAATGCAGAAATGCAATGAATTAAATCATACCACACTAAGAAGGTATGTTTATCAGATTTTACTCTGTTTGCCTTAGTAAAGACAGATCAATGAAATGAAATGAAAATACATAGAAAAGAGCAATGGAACAAAATCCATACATCTGATAGTAAGCAGTAATTGCCGGAAGCATATTAGGAAAGGGAATAAAGCATACAAGGTTAGGTATGCTCAGTTTAGGTTAGGGGGGAAGTATTGATTATCAGTTACGGCTGGAACTGAAGTATCATCCTGATTTTACATTGTAAATATTAATGGGGAAATGTGATAAAGGTTGTAAAAGAAAAAGAATTTCATAAATAAGAGCAAACATTTTGAAATGTAATATTCCTCTTTCAATTAATATTGACCAAGTTTGAAGCAACAGTTACACTGGCATGGTGCTCTTGCTAGCACTGGGCGAGTTTTGTGCAAATTATTTAAAGCCACTCCCCATCTATGTATGGATGTATATCTTTATTTATATACTTTGTCTATATACCATGTTCTTATTTTATCCAAAAATGAAAGATGGATACAGTTCTCAATTTAAACATTTGAGGCACATAGTGGTTCTATTCCATTACTGTAATGTGACTACAAGAAAAGCTGAAGAAAAAAAGGACAAAGCAGTTTTCCTGTTTAAATCAAGTCTTAGAGGGAATAGCCTATCTGTCATATTTCCATTGTACTGGTCAGATCAATATATCTGAGGAAATGTGTTTTATGTGTTGCCTGTGCTGTGTGCCATGCCTCCAAAAGGCACCTTAACCAGGTGCCGGCACACTAGGGTTATAGTGTTTTGGAAAAAAAAAGATCAATTACCTTCATTTTTTAAATAAAATATGTAAATGAATGTTTTGGTTTTTTAACCCTAGGTCACTTTAAACAGACTCAAATAAAGTCAAACCACCTCCATGCTTTAAAAACCCCTACTTGCAAAATCAGGAGAGAGAGAAAAAGAAAAAGCTTATCCCCCAACAAAGGAGTATGAGGTAAATTGCCTCACTGAAGGTTAATAATATCCTGTCGCTGAGGTAAAAGACTCAATTACAAAACCTTCAGAACAGTTCCTGAGGAACAGATCAGCCTGCAGTGACAGCGAGGGTTTAAACAAGCAAAATATAGAAGGAACCTAACAATTGTACCCAGAGGAGCAAATAAAATGCACAGCTCACAGAGGACTGATCTTTTGCAAAGTCTAAATAGATGTGCTCTGTTTATGGCTCATGCAAGGGGAATATTTTTACACTATACATATACCACAGTATGGTCCATGCCTTGTAAAATGGATTTGAACCACTACCGATTTGTCTTATTGCATGTAAGCTCAGGAGAGGAAGGAACCCTTGTATTCTCCATGTGACAGGCTTCTAATTTTGATGTTTTTTTGACCCACTCTTTATTTTTCATGACCTGTGACATATATTTTTCTATGCTTTATGCCATTATCCAGGAGCAAAGATCAGATGACCTGTATGGCCTTTCTCCAGTGGAGTGGAATTTATTCTCTGCATAACATACTGCCCTTGTGAGACTAGGAGGTCAAGTGTACGGCTATTCCCTGAAACATTGCCATTGGACAAAGCAACCTTTGTTGTCACAATATTATTAAGAGCAGCATTAGAAGCACACAATTCTTTCTCACCACAATCCCAAAGCTTAGTTGAATTAAAGTTCCTCCTTATGGGAATGAAGCATGTCTTTCTTCTATCTGTGGATGGAAGGGTTCCTCTGCTTTTGTGATTTCTATAGTAGAGGATGCTGTGATGTGTAGAGTAAGCCCTCTTATGTGCATTAGGGGCAATATTAAATTGAGGAATAACTAAGGTAGTTCCAAAGGCACAATACAGAGGTGTCAACTAACTTCTTGTAATGACTAAGATAATGATCCACTTTGGGAATTGTTTAAAGTCGTACTGACACAAAGGCAGCTAAATTATTATGTTAGTGTGTCCCAAAGTGTCAATCTCTGTCACTTTAATTTTTTAATGAATTGTTTGGTCTTTAACTGTGATAAAAAAAAACTTTAACCTGCTACAAACCTTTAGATTTGGGCAAGGGGTACAGGTAGATTATGAACACAGAACTGCCGCTTTAACTGCCCATTTGGTGATAGTGGACTGCTGTGCTCACAGTGTGTTGGAAGGCAGAGTTACAGTTATGTAAGCATTTGCTTTATGTATTGGAATACATAAGGAGGACAACAAGGAGGTATGATCATATAAGACAGAAAGCTGTGGAGTTTATACTGGTTAGAGGGCTGTGCAGTGACTTCAATAATATGTTTATATTTTGAGACATGTCAGTCTAGTCTGGCAGACTGGTAACCAGACCATCCAATCCAACTTTTTTCTTGCATAACCCACTGCTTTATGTATAATCCAGAATAATATGCTACTATAACACAGCAGTAATGTCACTCCAGGGGTGGACAAAATTATTTTGTATAATTTTTACACAGTCAAGTGACCTGAAGCCCACTTGGCTTCTCCATGCTTGTTGCCTACAGACCACATACACAGGTGGACAAACAAAATCTAACTGCTTTTTGCATATTCTGCAGGTATCTAAATCAGCGTAGGACTCCACTTTAGAGTGGAAGGACTCTGAGAATATTTCTTATACTGTGGTAGACAGCATAAATACGTTATGGCCTGTGATTATAGAAAAAAACTCAAACTGTGAGGCTTTTGAACAATAATCATAAACCAAGCTTGGGAAACTTGTAGCTGTCCTGATCTTCTTTAACTACAACTGTCAATATTTCTCTGACGGTCAAAGGAGTTGTTAAGCATCTGGTGAGATGCATGGTGCTAGCCAGCCTATGGAATATGGTTGTTAATTTCCATTTAAGTCATCTAAAGCAGTGCTGTCCAACTGGCGGCCCGCGGGCCGCATGCGGCCCGCGACCCCCCTCTGTGTGGCCCCCCACCTGTCTGGCTGCTTTGATGGCTTACTCTTGTGTAAGCTTTAAATGGTATCAGTACTGTGATTAACTGCCCCCCCTGCATGGTTCTCACCTCAGATTCAGGCTGTAATCAGGCTGTATTGTTTAAATATGTAATCCCCTGTGTTTTTCACACCTTTTAATCTCTGCATTGTTCAACCCCTGCAGTGTTCACACCTCAGGCTCAGGCTGTAATCACCCCCATTGTTCCCGTGTTCACACCTCAGGAGCAGTAGAAACCCACAAATAAACCCTGCACACTACAAAAAGAACATATACTGAGGTGGTACTGCAATTAAAAACTTTTTTAATATATAGTTATTGTGCAGACTGTATGAGCTGTGCCAGCATTGTGTCACTGTAGGCTGCCTGTGTGTGCCATATACACAGGCAGCATAGGGCAAGCAGAGTATGGCACACACAGGCAGGGTAGGGAAGGCAGAGTATGGCACACACAGGCAGAGTAGGGCAGGCAGAGTATGGCACACACAGGCCAAGTTTGGCACAAACCAGCCAAGAATGGCACACACAGTGAAAGTATGGCACACGCAGGCAGGGTAGGGAAGGCAGAGTATGGCACACAGGCAGGGTAGGGCAGGCAGAGTATGGCACACACAGGCCAAGTATGGCACAAACCAGCCAAGAATGGCACACACAGTGAAAGTATGGCACGCAGGCAGGGTAGGGAAGGCAGAGTATGGCACACAGGCAGGGTAGGGAAGGCAGAGTATGGCACACACAAAGGCAGGGTAGGGCAGGCAGAGTATGGCACACAGGCATGGTAGGGAAGGCAGAGTATGGCAGGTTTTTGCTGTACTACAACCATTAATATGGGTATGGTCATGTGATAACATGGGTGTGGTTTCAAGTGGGTGCGGTTTTAAAAAGGGGGGTGGTCAAAACTGGCTTCCATTATCGGCCCTCCACCACGTAGGTCGGAAAAATTCCGGCCCTCGGTACAACAGAAGTTGGACAGCACTGATCTAAAGTATTCGGTGGAGATTGCTGTCATTGTCTTTGTTAATACTAAGCTACAGCTTTATTAATACATGGCATGTGCCGTAACTTAGTTTAAGGGAGCAGTATAAATATAAATCCCTATACTAGCAGAAAGATAAAAGTTCCTTTACTTAGACGCTTGACAGATGTGCACCCCTAGTACTCATGACATTTTGGAAAGGACCTATCTAATACTCTTTGTTGACCAATATAACAACAAAATGTTTTTCTCCATAGGGACCTTGTGCTCCGATTGGAAGGGCCTTAATATATAGGCTTCATTTTATGTTGGAGAAAGTACTAGGAATAACCAGAGGACAGAACCTTAAAAATTACATTACAAAACAAAAATCACCCTAAAATAAGGCAACATGCTTTAACTTATTTTTTTCTTTGATTGAGCCCCCAGTTGGAATGCTTAGTTGTTATTAACTTAATATGAATGTGCCAAGCTTCTAGTAATATATAATAAGTTTTGCAAGTGTAATGTGGCTGAACTGTAAGCCAATACTCATAGCAGGAATCTATTATAAATTTTCTCCTGTGTCTTTGATGCCCTCTGTATTTTATACTTTAACAACAATAGTTAAAATTGTGTTTTTTTGCACGTGCAAAAGTAGGAGTAGTTAAATACGTTTGCCTTTTGGTCCAGACCAGGAATATGTTTGTCTAACGATTACATATATGTTCTTAAAATTATTTATATATACAAAGGTATATCCTTGAAAGAAAATGTGAGGCCTGCCATACTGCTTACCCTGTCTATATTGGATAACAGTAGAATCCACAACGGACAGGTTGTCATTCAATAGGTAGTTTACCTGAAAATGAACTTTCAGTATGATGTAGAGAGAATTATTTCAATACAACTGGCAGTTCAGCCACACAATAAATGTATTGTTTTGCAAATCCATAACTCTTTAGCGTTGTATCCCTTATATTGTTTCCTTAAAGGAAAACTTTGTCCCCTGAATGAAGTCCTAACCAACAGATAGTTTTTATTATGTTAAGTGACCTATTAAAGAATCTCTCCAAACTCCATTAATTGGCTGATGGGGCCTAGCATGGTATGTGTGCCCTTAAAATGGCAATTTTCTATTTAGCATTACCCAATAGCACATAACTACTTAAAAGGTATATTTTTATATAAATGGTTTATTTAGATGAAGCTGGGTTTTACATATGAGCTTGTTTATTCAATATATTTTTATAGAGACCTACATTGTTTGTGGGTATAGTTTTCCTTTAAAGGGAAACTTTAAAGGGCTAATTTCATTGCAGTCTTTGCATATGAGGTGTAAAGCTGTACTGTTCAACTGGATGACTATGTAGGTGGCTTTGTGTCATTATTTGAATATGGAGTCAGTGCAATTATTTGCACTTACTATGTGTACTAGATATTTAATGTAATTTAAAATGCTTCTAAGATGAAAGTATGTTTGTGACTATTGTTAATGGACAATATAATTCTAAATACCCATTATACAAAATATGATATGTAAATACTATTAAAAAATGTATCTCTGACTGTAGCTATTCTCTCAGCAGTTGGTCCTCCCTACATGTACCACTGAAACATTTGTAGCATGTCATCTCTTCTCCAGCCAAGACTCCAGCTCCCACAATACCTTCCATGTTTTGTTATTATCTACCCGTCAAGGAGAATCAAAAAACATGCAACATGCAGTTGTGGTGATTGGAGCAAGTTACATATGCTTTTATTATGTATTTTTTTATATGGGTTTATATCCCCTTTAAGGCAAAGTGCTCTAGACTGCAGAAAAGATATTAACTGGAAACCAGGTCTCAAGATTTCAATGCCATATTTCAGTAAAGGTTCTACTAGTGTGATGCTTGAGTACATGAGTTTGCAGGTATCGGCTGTAGTGAATTCAGTCAGGGGCTGAATATTTATTAGTCTTTTTGGTCACCCAATACTCAAAGCAAACTATTTAACCATTACTGTGACTTGTGATGTAGTTGAGCGTTGCACTCTATTTTGTTTTAACCCCTCCATATGCTTTTGTGGCTATAATTCAGTAATGTATTGTGCAAAGAAATACGGATGCATTTTGCAGTTTGGTAATCTGATTCCTAATTATGCTGTGCAGTTAGTAAACAAATGCTTCCTATACACCTTTCAGTTTCTACATTGTTGCTTATGAGGCCACAAATGTGTTCACTGGGAGTGAAGAGGTTAAACAGGAAGCAAGCATCTTGCCGTGACATTTTATAAGCTTGGTTTCTATTGTCGGAGAGGCGTGCCCTTTCCTGGCATATATGAAGAGTGCCTTCTGATAATTATTTAGCTTTATGAAAGATCTGAAGAGCTTGCTTTAAAGGTGCCACTATATATAATGTGTCAGTTTCTGTAGAGAACAAGTCATATGGTGATGCTTATTAAGGCACATCTTGTGGCTTTCTACGGTGTATTGTATTTGGTGTAAATAAAAAAAATATGTAAAACCTGTTTAACTGAAATATCCAATTTATTTTATACTTGCAAGTTACAGCACAAAATATGTATAGTGCTTAGTAGCTTCTGATATATGGGATTCACATTTCTGAAAGTGTAAGGGAAGCCCCAAAAACTTTTAGGTACATTTATGGCATAGACCTGGTTTTCTGCTTTTTACAGCTTACAGGTTCTACCAGTGTGGAACTCCATCTCCTCTGGGCTTGACAAACACTTAATGGTAAATTGTGACTCAAGGGTAAGGTTGGTGGGGCACAGGGATGTGTGGGAACTAGGATAACAGCTCTATGCCATAAAGAGAGCTAAAAAAAAAGCTCAATAAAAGAAGCACTGTTATATATGGGTTAGTTTACCTTTACACTCTGTATTTTATTATTTACGTGCTATGGATTTGGTTTTGCTAGCTTGTATACATCCCCCAGGTTGCATTAAAGAAAAAAGGAAAAATCCATACTCTTTTAGCTGCAGGATCTCCAACTCCTGCAGCACATACTCTGTTATAAAATTAACCGCGATGTACTTAGTAGAAGGAATCCATTTTTCTTTTTTTGAATTGGATAAATGTCAGAGTCTGTAATAAAGATACAAGTAAACAAAAGGAATTCTGGGAATGAATTCCAAACTCCTAAAAAAATTCCATTTACATGGGTTTATCCTGTAGGCTAAAGCTCACCCACTGTTTTAAAGCAGAAGCCAGGATAATAGCTGATCAGATTCCCAACTACAGGCTCTGTTTGGAGTAAAACGGTATCTCTGTGCTTCCAAAATTTGCCTCCAAGCCAGAAAAGTAAAAATGGGCACCTGCTTTGAGGCCATTGGGAGCAACATTAAAGGGGGAGGTAAGCAATATGTTGCCCCCGAGCCTCTGGTTGAGGATCACTGATTTCATGAAAGATATGGTCTAATAGTAGTATGTGCCCCTGAATAATACCCCGAGATATTGCCATTTTAAGTACTAAAGTCCACCCTTTGGCTTGTATGAGGTGCTGTGCTCACACACAAACAAAGGGCTCACATCAGTCAGTCAGCTATTGTGTTATTGTTATGATTATATATTCTCTGTTAAGTATTTGTTGTAAAGGAATAGTTTCCCTTTAAGAAATTTTGCCATTTTTGATTGAATGCTTGATATTGTGTCTGTAGTGAACCAACCCCCAAGGTTCTGCTGCTGAGAAGCAATAAAATAGAAACAAATCTGGAAACGCCAAGCTCCCTTGCATATTGTTTGCTTGTCTCGTAGATAAAGCTTATCTTGCTGTACCGCTATTCTAGATAAATGATGTAATCGCTGAGTTAATCCTTTTAAATATTCTTTTAGGCAACATTATAAGGCTGCTTTGAAAAGTATACAAAAGTTTAAGGTAAAAGAATTAAGTACATTTATCCTACCTACTGAAGAAAATGGTAAAAAAAAGACCTGACAGCGTTTCAAGACTTTATATGCTACTTTTGGATCAATATTAAATTTAAAATAATCTGATGGGAAGTTAGAAATAGTAATCTTTAAATATTCAAATTAATCAGTCCAATTGAGCGTATTCGATTTAGGCTTGACTGGCCTACTGTATTGACTGAAACCCTTTGGGTCTATTAAAAAAAATACATCTGTGTGCAGTTTAGTTCTCCTCAACTGCCACCATTGCAAAGTCCTCTAACAACTGGGGGCAGATTTATTATGCCGTGTAAAAAAGGCAACAAAATTCGCCACACATCACTAGGCTTCGATGTGTAAAAAATGATGTAAAATTGGTGTTCGGACGGTGAACTTCTCTATTAATTTCTACACAGCTTTTTACACAATTTGTGCGACAAATTTTCATTTTACACATAATAAATAGGCCCCTAAATCTGTTCTTATCGAATATGCTGGTGATTTCATGCCATGGGCAAGTAATCCACAGACGAAAGGTAACATCCCAAGCAGGCTTCTCTCTACATCAGAAAACACCCAGGCAATATATTGTTTGTTTACAACTGACAGTAGGAGAGTTTTAGAAGAGTGATAACCAGCTCATACACATAGTGCCAAACCTTGACAAATGATATGCCTTCGGCAGTTATAGGGAAGGATTATTAGTAGTAGGGATACTAGGTTCAAACATGGACAAATGGGGGACATGCAATATTTTAAAAGTCTTTTGACTGAATAGTACAGTAGAATGACTTCTTTACTTAGTCGCTTATAGATTCAAATTTCCTATCCACGTGAGCACTGTGTTCTGAGAACTGCTTGCTTTAGTGTGAATCTAATCATCTAATGGTATCATAGTGTATAGTTTTCATATTAAGTCTCTCACCGTCATCATAGCCCTGCCTTCTTAAACGTACTCTTGTCAGTCTTTCTTGATTTATTTGTGTCTTGTCGTGTGCTATTATTCATCTTAGTGTCATTGATTGTTTTTATCTATTAAAAAAGAGAGTATTTATGTAAGTCTTTGGATGGGGGATTGTGTCTGTCTACTAACTGGTGTATTACAGCCGTCCCTGCCAGAGAGCCTGCCAGAGATTTGCAATGCAATGCACTGATATTCTGCCTCCCTATCAACTAAAGTGTTATTTTCACCTGAACGCTTCAGTGGTCTCATTTCCGAAAGTTCTTTTTTGGACCCATTGGAAATTCCACACAGCTCTCTGTACAGGAGTGCCATGCTAGAGAGGGGACTCTCAGACTGTAGCTGCTTTGCAAGAACCCTGTAACGGCCTGTTGTCAGAAGTGATTGCTTAAAACGCTGTTGATCTGTACTGGAAATCAATGTGTACATGGGGAGGGCGTTGGAAAGATGTAATGTGCAATGTTGATCCAAGCAGCACAAATAGAACAATCCTTAAGGGTTCCTGAAAGACACTGGGTTCTATATACTTTGTCAATAAACTGAATGATGAAGGAGATTGCTTGCGCATATTGAGTCTGGGTGCCAGATTCAGTGCTGCTGAATCTGGGGCTTTTTTGTACTTGATAACTGTTTAGTTGAGTATTAATTCCAAGCCACATCAGAGTGTCCAAATTCAGTGTTTCTTTTAACTTTTCATAAGAGAACAAATGCCACAAGGTCACAGTAGACAAAATGTACTCTCAAAGGTTTTGGGGACAAATGAAATATATATCCCAAAGTATTCTTCAGAATATAAAAGTCACACTATGGGGACTGCTAGATCTCATCTGAAATAATCAGGCTGAACAACTTGTATTCGCCCAAAGACCAATCTTACTTTGTATTATATTTAATTTACAGTATGCCTCAACCCATGTTGCACTTTTCAAGTGGCTTGAGAGAATTATAGAACCTGTAAATTGCTGGGTCGAAAAACACATTTCCGGCTGTCAGTCTTTTACCATGTGCAGTAGGCTGAAGTAGTTGTTGCTGATAAATGCACTGCTGCTTGGCCTAATCCACCACATCGTGTTGTTATTGTGCTCAGCAAAGTTTCAGAAGTCTGCTGTACTTTACTTTATACTACAGCTTTGCAAAAGTGGAACTCCCATGGTATATTAAGCCCACATCTTAATATCTGGGGAAGATACTTGTACATTGGGTTTATTCTCCTTAAGGTGGCCATACACGAGGCGATTTCGCTCGTTGTGCGATGAACGATTATATCGACAAACGATCGTATGGCGATCGAGTTCCCATACGATATGCCATCCACGGGCAACGATAATTCGGGAAAGATTTTGTCGCATCATTATCGTAAAATACCTACGATCGTACATCTACGTACGATCGATGTCGTTGACTTCCGCTGCTGGCAATCGTGACATGCGCAGAGAACAATCGTTGAAAGACAAATGTCTGACACTCACACCAACTGGCAGATTTTATCGTTAAACGACCAAAATTTTTAAACCTGGCCGATCGATTTTGGGGACGATAATGTCGGCTCGTTTAGTGGGCCGACGATCGTTCGTACACCACCAACTATACGATAACTTAACGATAGCATCGGATCGTTCGGGAATCGGTCGTTTGTAAGTAAAAAATCGGTCCGTGTATGGCCACCTTTACTCCTAGGTATCAAAATGCATTAAATGTGTTAAATGATTAAAATTGACACCTCATGCATTTACACCTATTGCAAGCACCTGTTTATGTACTGTAAATAAAATGTCTGTCTCCCCAGACGTGGCATTTTTGTGGTACTCCACTTTAACACACATTTTTTTCACATTTAACCGTGAAAACTGGGTGTTCTGACACAACAGGTGGCTGCTAGCAGAAAATAATAACTGCTCATAAAGATTGCAGGCCTTCATCATGCATATTTTGTTGCTGGTGTGCTTACCACACAACTCACAGTGGTAAATATCTGCTTGTATCGCTGCCTGCACCTGCTTTGGTGACCAGGCGTCCTGCTTGGGAGAAACCACTACTTGGTATATTTTCCCTTTAATTTACACAAAAAGCACTTGTTTAAAAGCAGTTTTATCATATTCTTAATCTATGCATGTGTAATACAGTTTGTCATAATAATACAACATAATGAAAGTGTTTGGTATTATATATTAAAAGTTCAAAGATGGCCTTTTTTGTGTCCTGTTCTAGTGACCCAAAACTCTTTATTGTTAAAAAAGACATAAAGTTAAATAAGATTTGTTTATGTATATGCAAATTTGTAAGTGAAACATAATGAGAAAGTATTACTAAATGCAGGTACAAATAAACCATGCTGTTGTCTGTGGCTAGGGAAAGATGCAGGTATAAACTATGTGAGGAATCTTTCAGCCTTTAGTAATTGGCATAATATGTCTCCAGCATGGCTTTCCCGTCTGATTGTACAGCTCCCTGTGCTCTACCAGTGTAACATACTGACTGCCACTGCTGATTTATTAGACTCTTCATTAGGCGTGACTATGGCCTTCTGTAAAGTGCTATATCTTGTGTCAATACTGGGTTTTCTTCATTGTGTTGAGGCAATTTATAGCACAGCATTTGCCATCTACTGCAGCTACTCTCTACCTGTAGCTTTATGTCTTCCTCTTGGCCAGGATTCCCTAATGAAATGAGGGTGCTTGATTCTTTGCTGTCAGTGAGCTCGGAGTCAACACCACTGCAAGAAATCACATCTGTCTCTCTCAGGTAATAAGAAAGGCTTCCATTCAGGTTTAAGTTGTTTAGATGTCACCTCAGCGGCATGCTGTATCATATGTTATAGCAGAAGTCTATCATTTCATATTTATTTTTTTAGTGCTGGCAATAAAGCAAAATAAAGCCTCAGTATATAGTTTTAAAGTAGCAATGGTTTCTTCTGAAATAGAATTCTGCCGGGTGTTTGCCGAGCATGAATGCAGGTTTCAGGCTAAAGACACTAAGGGGCAGTTTTACTAAAACTAGAATTTTTCTGGCCTTGAAACTCATATCAATTCGACTTGGTATTTTTTAGAATAAAACACGATCATTCTTGTATTTATTAAATGCCACTAATATGTTGGTAGGGACCAATGAAAATATCGAGTTTATTGTCTAAAAACACAATTTTTTTTCAAGCTCAAGGCCTCTGTAGTTCTCGCTAGCTTATAATTTTTGTCAGTCAAAAAAAGTCACATCAAAGAGTTTTATAAATGTTGAACATTCGTGGTATTTAAAAAAAAACAAAACTATTGTATTCTGCCAAAAAACACATGTAAATCTTGAAAAAAAAACTAAACATAAAAATTTTTTTTTCTCAGAAAACCTTAGTAAATGGGCCTGTTAATGTGTACTATGGAAGAATATACCCTACAGCATGACTTAACCATGGCATTCGCAATAGCTCCATTGGCTTGCTCCAAATAAAACAGGATGGAGCAAATTACTTAGGGATATCACAAATCCTTTGGTGCAGACTTATTGGGCTTCTTAGTTGCATTCTAGGAAGTTATGGGGCTCTGCTATCAGACTCCTTAGTTTGTAACCCATACCATGAATAAGTCATTATAACAGACAGTTTACCAATTACACTGACAAAAAAAGGCATCTTGCCAGTAATGGCAATTTCCCTAAACAGTGTTCAACTGCAGTAGGAAGTGTTTTTTTTACTAGACTTAAAGGAGAAAGTAAGGTTGAAATCACTGCAGAGTACCAAAAGTTAGGCACCCCCCCCCCCCCCAGTGATTATATTCACTTACCTGATACCCTAGGTCGTTACTTCTGTTAGCAGAAAACTGCCCTGTCCAGGGGTTCTTCTCAGTGAGCACCACTGAGAGATCCATTTCCTGCTTCTTCTTTCTTCATATGGGTACACGTGCGCAGTGAAAGTGAAAAGCTGTACTGATCACTTTACTGCACTTTACTGGTAGCAATGGCAGAACAAGTCGGAAAAGAATATCGCTACATGGTGCTCTTTTGCCCCACAGTGGTTTTACCATTCCTTCTCCTTTGAGGTATGTTCATCCAAATTATGGAAAGGCTGCTTATCCAGAGTACCTTAAGCATTCCAAATGATTGAACCCATACCTGTATCACAAATATTAAATGCAGTTGTGATATACCATTTGAAAATAGGTAGACTGCCCTTTTACTCTTTTACAATTTACCCACAAGCAAGTAACTTTTAAAGGAAAGACACTGAAAAAGATATTGCCCCACTAAACATGACATTATTCCTATCAAAGAGGAAACAATTACCTAGATGGGAAATGTGTTATTCACTTCGGGAGTTTAATTCAGTTGCATATTGCTGCAAACACCTCCATTATACAGTGTTTGAATTATGCCAGCTGAATGGAGACACAAATGTGCATCTCTTGTGTCATATCACTGGCAGCTCTGTCAATGGTATCGCTTAGCCTCAGACTAAAAGGTAAGGTTTGCATGCGGGATGTGTACCAGACAATTGATCAAGCCTGAATTACCCACTGGTTATTAATTATATGAAACACAAATGATTTGTAAAATGGGTCAAGGTCTTTTTAAAGTGACATGGATGCTAAGACTGAATCACAGCAGGATTAGCTGTGAAATGGGAAAATCAGGTTTAAATTGCCTTCCTTTATATCATTTCAGTTTCATCTCAAACACAAAAAAATCTTTGGAAATTTGCAAAAATATTTGTATAAAGTAATCATTTGACTATATCTGCCTCTCTTAAACCTGAAATATAGGTGACCCTTGTGCCAAAAAACCTTGAACAAAAAGTAGTGCAATAAGTAAACTAAGGCATCGTCATAAGAACACAGAAAGGCAAAAAATTGTATTTTTATGGTCTACACCTTTACATTGTAGAACACTGTGGGATGTTTATAAATATTCTTTTCTATAATTCTAATAATATGTCGGCGTCATATCCTTAACTTTGCTTATCTGTGTTGATTTAAAACATTTCAAATCTCAAATTCGTATTAATGCGCAATTATTTCATTTATCAGCAGTGAAATGAAACAAAAACTTGTTCTGCTTCATTTGTCTTGGTGCAGAAAACAGCAATTACCTGCAACAACAACAAACGCAAAATCATTTTCTTTCCTGTGTGGTTTACTGAGACCTCCTTATTACCACAATATATAATTATGTGCTTTAAAAAATATCACACCTTTGCTTAAATTTAGCAATTTATACTCCACAAACCAAAAATAGATATATTTGCTTTCTGCTCGTCACCCTACATGCCATCTCTAGTCATCGAGCTTTAGAAGACAATTGCATGTGTCTAAATGGCTGCTACATGGACAGCAGAATTAAGCTGATGTACAGTCATGTGGAGGAAAATTGATTGCTTTTCAGCTTAAATTTAGCTAGGAAATGTGATTTTTTTTCCCCCACAGAATCAGCAGCTTTTAAACCCTTGTGGCCAAAGGGTGCAATTGAATATTTGTTATAGTTGCAAATAGGGCAAAATTCTTTCTTGGCAGGCAAACGCCAAATACTTGAAATTGCCTTTCAAAATATGAGCTTACTTACATGATAAAACCCTGGGCCCTGCTAAAAAATAAAGCAGTGATTGTTTCTGGGAGATAATTGCCTAACCTATGGGTGCACAAGGCACAGGTAAATACCTTTTGAGTCTATACTGAGTTAAAATAAAATTGAGCATTTTGCTGCCTATCCACCAAGCTGGAAATGGTCAAATTCACACAGTATAGGCCTTATGGAAGTTGTATGTCAGAAATTTTTAATCTGACTGATCGAATAAACGATCACCATAGTACGAAAATTGGCAGGACATTATTCAGAGCCCACACACAGTCCGAAAATTGAACAAAACAAAGTTTATATCGCAGTGTGTATGGCCAACTTTAAGGTATGGAGATCCAAATTACTGAATGATTTGATTTAATGAATGATACAATGATTTGATGGAACTTGTGTAATCTAATAGATTATGGCTTCCTAAAAAGTAAGAGTAGATGCAAAATAAAATGTTTTCATTGGGCTGCTGGAAAAACATCATACTTCTGTCTGTATTATAACAAAAAGTTGTTTTTATTTTCTAAAAAGTGATAGTAGTATGCATATAATCTTAACATAGATTAATCACCCAAAATCCTCAGGAACAGTGGAGCATGTAGCCAATAAGGTTGTTACAGCGATGGGATAAGTGCAGAGTGGAGGTGGGGGCAGGTGGAGCTAATGTGTACGCGGATCAGTTTAAATTATCTGGATATTGTGTGTGCTCAAAAGTAGTTGAATATGCCAAATGAACACAAACATAAGGGGCTATGATTTAGTCAGAAGTTTGGTGTTCCTGGTGATATACTTTAGGTCGGAATTTGTAGTAGGGATGCACTGAATCCACAATTTTAGGATGTGTCTGAACCCCAAATCCTTTGCAAAATATTCGGCCGAATACTGAACCGAATCCGAATGGTTTAAGTAATGTTCAACTTCCCTGTTTATGTGACAAAAAGTCACATGATTTTAAAGATTCAGATTCAGTTTGGTCAGAGGCATGGATTTGAATCTTGCCCGAATTCTGGATTTGGTGCATCCGTACTTAGTAGAGTAATCTCATTAACTTTATCTCCATGTCCCAGTTCATATACAGGCTATAATTTCTGGGGGTTCCTAATCTCTGTAAATCTGCAGAATATGTCTGCAGGAAGATTATAATGATTATAATGCCTAAATAGTCTGGATAAATGTCTTTGTAACATTAGAAACCCTCTAATACAGCCCCTCTTAGCACAGCTGTTTTAGTCAGGAGGAACAGATGTATGTAAATTTCAAAGGTAAATATCTAACAACTATTGATTCAAGTAAAAAATGAGCAGCACACTGTTGCCATTGCGCATTTCAGCAGAGCAAGTTAATTTTTTATTAATGTTACTTTTGATAGAGATTGCTGCTATGTAATATTTTGAGAGATGTGAACTGGTGCTTCCTACTTCTTTAAGTGTTTGTCACGTTTTAATAGGGTAATCGTCTCCTATTTAAAGAGTCTATATCCCTATCTTGTTTACCTTTGCTGAATTGGGATATGAAGTATACCTTCTGAAGCATACACGCCCCTTTATTGCTTTTATATGCTTCAACTGGAGCTGTCACATTGCTTAGCCTTACCAAGGCAGACGGATGAGTAAACATATCTTTGGAAGGCCTGTTAGACTGTTCTGCAGATATGTATACATAATCATTTATTGTAGGTAGTATGACAGCTAGAAATGAATAAGTATGTGGAGATATACAGATAGTACTGGGTATGTGGACTGTAAGACTTGGCAGGGATTACAATTGAATATGTCAGTGCCTGCTTTAAAGGAGAAGGAAAGGCATTTTGGCATTTTACTGCCAAAAGATTAGCCACAAGTTTGCAAGCTAGAATGCTATATTAATTCGGCAGAAAACAGCCCTAGAAGCTCCCTCTGTTTGTTTAAGATAGCAGCTGCCATTTTAGCATGGTCTGAGTAGCTTCAGTGCTGCATCTCTAGCTGCTGGTAGGTCAGATTTCACAGCACAGTTGGGAGGTGGGGCGAGTTTATATGGGAGGGGGAGCAGGAGAAGTGAGGGAGAAAGAGAGCTGGGCAGACTTGTGCCTTGCCCTGAAGGATTTTTCTGAGAGAGGGAAGTCTGATACTGAATAGCATGTATACACAAAAGAAGAAAATAAATCCTGTGTTTCTTTTGATAGAGGACTTTTCTGTGAGTGCTTATGGCTGTATTTACATAGACCTTTCTAATAAAGCTTTACCTTTCCTCCTCCTTTAAGGAATAAATAGTGGACCTTCAAAAACTATATCTTGGGTAAAATAAAAAAACAGTTATAATTTATTATAAAATTTGTGCTTGTTACCGGATACACTGTCAAAATCTGTAGTTTCCCTTTAAAGGACCACTAACACCTAAAAGTTTAAATACTTTATTTACATTGAAATACACCTGGAAAGAGAATAATTCTTGGCAGCAACAGTCATATTTTACATAAGAAAGTATTTCATACAGAGAGCTATGCATGATAATATGACTCCTATTTATCTCAGTTCTCAAGTAGTAAAACCACAGCATTCAAAAAAACATATCTATTATTTGCCATGAAAAAAATGTGTTGTACAACCCTGCTGGAGCTTGAATGGCAACCTGCCTGGCAAAATCATAGCTTATTTATATATAGACTAAATTGCAGATTCAGCAACAAACACATTGTATTTGAATGTGCAGCATAACTATGGAGCATATGCAAATGCCTGAAACCCTGACATTTGTCGGTGCAGTTGGCCCTTTAATGTCCCCATAAAGAGCAGGGAAGGGGGTGGGGGGAAGTGAGAGGACATGAAAGAAGCAAATGATGCATGTCTGCAAATAAAACATCTCATTTGTTTTTAGCTTGCGCTACTGTAAACAGTACTGTACTTACCAAGAAAACACCATGGCTCCACAAAGCTTGAAATAAAATCGTTCCGTCACCTTTGATCCACATTTTTACACGCCTGACCTGAAATAAATTAGGTGTGCTTTTTTGTTTAATAGGAACATACCTGAATGCTTTTGATGTCTCGCATTTCTGCTCCTGATTGTACAGATGAACATACTTTGTATAATGGCACTGATTTCCCTTGTGTTGCTGGGAGCCAGACCTGCTAGGCCTCATCCCGAAAGAGCAGTAGGATTGCTGCAAAGGCCTTATCTCTCTTGGGTCTCAGCGCTTATCTTTCAGTCGCATCAAGAGAGGTACTTTGCTCTGGCCATTCTTTGAAAATCACTTTTTGCTGGATAAGGGGATGTGACAGACCAGTTTAATAGAAATATAATTGAAGGTGCAATCTGCGACTCCCTGTTAGATAAAAGTAACACAGAGTTTTATTCATGGAGCCTTTTAACAAATCTTTTGCTTTCAACATTTGTTCGGTGGATTATTTTTAATGTCTATTTTTTATCTCAGTCACCTCTTTGCCGCTTGGCTTTTTTTCAGTTGTGCTGTTAAGAGCCTCCCACCCCCCAACTGGAAACTGTGCTTTAACCAGTTGGATTTCAGATGTCTTGTTGGCCTTAATCTAAAAATGGTTTCTAAATCTGTCTCTGTCTACCTTTCAAACTAGTCACTTTATTTATTGCAGCATAACAATGGGGCTCTTTAAATTATACAGTGGAGTGGATAGACTGCTATGCTGTTTTGGAGATAATGGATAGCACTTATTCCTGTAGATATAAGAACAGCTGCTGAAAGAGAGGAAGCAATGAAAGTTATCCTATAGGCATATCTGACAAATGTCCCATAATCTGAGGGTAGAAGAGGCCAGAGTGGAGCTTTCAGCAAAAACGTTGAGTTAGCATTGGCAGGGATCATCAGACCTGGGGCAGATTGGACTGAGGTCAAAATGTCCTGTTTTCTGTCTTTATTTTTTTTTTTACTTGAGTATATAAAAGGAACCTGGAGACAACATAGTATATAAGTGGCTAGAGCTATATGATTAAATTCTCAAAATAACAAGAATTCTTTTAGTGTAATTTGTCCCTCTTCCTTATGCCTACATTGTAATGTTAGCCACAGCAACCGCTTGCCTATTTTACTTTCAAACTAAACCTTAAAAATGAATTTGGCTACGAATTCTATATTTTATGTATTGAATTTACTGTATTAGCCTAAAGGTTTAGCATCTCTATAGCAGCAATGATCCAGGACAGGCCAACCTCATTTTCTTCATGATGATTTGAGACAACCCGTAAGCCCTACGACAAGTAGGAGGCTACTTGTCACACTAGCTACCCATCTTGGATTTTGTGAGAATGCTCAGTGTGCTCTGGATAGCTTAGGGGTTGTCCCAAATTATCATGAAGAAAATGAGGTTGGCCTGTCATATAAGCTGATGCTAAAGGGCTGATTATTAAATTGTTATGCTAGTTGCACTGGTTTCACAGCTGACATGTAGTGATTATCTGTGTTAATTATTAATCAGCCTTACATTGTGACATTTATATACTATATATACAGTATATCGGTCCCTAATCTCAGTAACTAACAGCAGCTCAGAGCATGTGCAGTGAATCAGTGGGAAAAGGATGGGTAGCTGCTGGGGGCATCTTTGGAGGCACAGGTGTTCACTACTAAAGGGCTGTGGTTGCCTTGGGCTGGTACAGAAGCCAAAAATATAATGTCCAATATTTATGCTCTACTTCTTTAGTTAAGCATTAGTTATCCTTAAGGCATATAAAGCATGGAAGATAATTGTACTAATCCTTTGTCCCTGCTAGGTATACATATTGGGGAGCATGGATCCAGACAGATGATAGTACTCAGTGCTGCTTCAAAATGGTACTCAACTCTAACACATTTTAGTCCATATGGTACCATATGAATTCAGGTTCTGTTAATCATATGTCACTCACTGCACCCACTGGTTACATTTTGTTTAACCAGATAATGACTACAAATGAGCTATACAAAGACTATACTGATGTTTCCTATGCCATAAAATTAATTGATTCATTAATATTTCAACAGGCAGGATACCTCTGTGCCTTTGCCTCTCCTTTCCAGTCTGCATGTGACTGGCAAACCATCTGATGCTTCAATGATGCCTGCTTTTTCTAGTCTACCGATATACAGGCAATTAACAAATTAAATACACTCTTTATTGCATCAGTTCATTTTTTTACTTTAAACATACAGGGCTCCTACCACCCCCATGAAGAGTTGCCAGTTGTGTCAGTTTAGCACTGTTCATTTATACTGTCTTTCTAATTGTAGTACAAGTATACGACCCGTTATCCAGAATGCTCGGGACCAAGGGTATTCCGGATAAGGGGTCTTTCCGTAATTTGGATCTCCATACCTTAAGTCTACTAAAGAATCAATAAAACATTAATTAACCCCTATGGGATTGTTTTGCATCCAATAAGCATTATTTATATCTTAGTTGGGATCAATTACATGGAACAGTTTTATTACTACAGAGAAAAAGGAAATCAGTTAAAATTCTGAATAATTTGATTAAAATGGAGTCTATGGGAGACAGGCATTCCGTAATTCGGAGCTTTCTGGATAACGGGTTTCCGGATAAGGGATCCCATACCTGTACTGACAATGTGTCCTGTTATCGTATATAGTACATATTAACCTTATATTGTCATATATTCATCACAGTGTAAAATGGAATACACTGTATATGTACATTGGTTCATTCTAAAAATAATACTAAGTGGCTCAGTTTTACGGTAACAGGAGGGGGAATGTGTGTATACAAGCCTCAGTACAAACCCCAGGCTATCTTTCAAAGCTAAATGCAAATGAAGTGGTAATAAGCTCACCCCATAAATTATATGGTCCGGGTGTATAAACCCCGGACCCTCCACCTCCAACACACAACTTTAAAACAGTCCTGGCAAAGTTATTGGGAAATGCACTCACCAAAGACAAGTGGTGGTCCAGGTGCAGCGCCCTGAACCCGTAGATTGAGGTATTAAGCGAACATCAGTTTGAAGAGAAATGGCACGCACTCCTTGGTCCACTAAAACTTGTCTTTATTGTAGCAATCTTAAAACAAAAAGGTCCTGACGCGTTTCGTATACAAAAGATACGTAGTCATAGGCACTTTGGTGAATTCTGCCTTACGATATTTGTTTTAGTCACTTAATGTGCCTAAATCTCTATAAGTGTGATTAATATTGGCATTAGCATTAGCGTTACATTTTGAGTGTTCTTGATATTAAGCTTGCCACAAACAAGCTGGTTCCCTGATGACCTATTCTTTTGGCCTGTTAAGGCCTATTAACAGAATGAATTGATCAGCAATTGATCAGTGTTTGTATGCTGTTTGTATGTCTGATATATTGGCACTTCAGAATATGTTGGAGATTTATAAATAATTACTTATGTCCCAATACTGTATTTAATTTTTATAAAGAAATGATTGGTTTAAAATAATGGTCTCTTAGTTAAAGGAAGGTCACACTTCCTGGTGTAGTAGATTCACATAAATTTATTAACCAATAAAATTGCACTTACAAGATTATAATGACAAATTCACTTGTCAAATATCCATACAGTAATGCCTAACGCGTTTCATCAAAAATAGACTTCCTCAGGGGAAAAGATTTTCTCCAAGGCTTGCAACAATAATGATCTCTTGTTTACAGTTAAGCTGGCCATACACGTGGCGATCTGACGATGTTTCGTGCGACCATCGGTCGCACGAAACATCGTCAGATCTGCCACACACCGTCAGGGCTGAAACAGCAGATAAGGAGGTAGAAACAATAGGATTTCTACCTCCTTCTGCCGATTCAGCCCTGACGGCAGATTTTGGTCTATGGCGCCCGATCAAAATTTTCTAACCTGGCCGACCGGCGAGTCGTCCGATAGCAGCTTCCTGCGATATCGGTCGACTCGCCGACATGCCATACACACCCTGAATATCGTACGAAACGATAGTATCGGTGCATGTATGGCCAGCTTTAGTCTACATTTTTCAAAGTGGATATATTGTCATTAACAAAACAGAGGAACTGGAAATGCAATGTTGTGGAAGAAGTTAAAGGTGTGCAACTAAATAGAATATATGGTTGGCAAGGAGGCACATTACTTTTTCACACATAACTATTGCCTTTATCTTCTAACAAAGTGATGACTTTGAGTGAATATGGTAACATGTTACTGAATCCCAAAACTTAATTTTGCCCTTAAAGGGTCCTTTTGGATTGTGACTTCAGGCTTATTTAAACAGCTGGTTACATGCATGCAGTGGAACTACAGGGCAGAATAGACCCAGGAAACATTGAAAACTTTGAAAGTACTTAGAAAATGTGGTTACAGTCTAGAACACATAATGGCTGACGTGCTAGACATGCTTAATTGGGTTTCTTTGGTTATTGCCATATTAGTATCCAATTCAGTTGCTTACGCTGTGTTAAGCAGGTTTGAACTGATCTATAGTACAGGTGGCTATGTGGACTGCAATTACCAACAGCAGAATCTTTTAATTAACTTTTATTATATCAGCTCATCCCTGTTTCTTCCAGGCAAAATGGCTCTTCCTGTATTGTTTTCACTTAACGGTTGAGTTCTAATGATAATGAGCAATAAATAACTTGCAGCTTATAAATAGGTTGCCACTGAAATAAATTATGATTGATTTCCTTTTTTTGGTGGTGTTCATATTGTCTGTCATTGCGTGTCCTCTCAATTGTGAAGGTACATATTATAGAATTTTATATGTTATTTTTATTCACTCATAAAGGCAAACGTGCTGTGTACAGTGCTGCAATGACTAGACTATACAAGCTGGACCCTGCGAATAGGAGGCTAGTTTGTCTAGGGAGTTACAGGCTGAAGAGACAAGAAATAATGAAATGTGTATTTTATTATAGTTTATAGTTTGTTCAGGTAGCATATTTGTCAGTTGGATTTTGGGAAAAATGTAAATGCTGGTCAAAAGCTAAAGGGAACATTTTTTTTGCCCAACATATATCTTCATTAGCTCCAATTAAAACATCATAAAAGCAGAACTTTTAACCATGTATGATCATTCCTTCTGTAGTTACTGTGAAAAAAAACACAATTTTAGAATTTTTTTTCTCTGTGTGGCTTTGTCTCACACAACAATAGAAGTCATATATGAAAGCCCTTTGCTTCGCTTCGGTTTTCCGAAGTCGTGCAAAGTTGCCTGCAGGAGAAAACTTTGCTCAACTTCAGAATACTTAAGCGATGCGATGGCCTCTCCACCGGCAACTTCTATTGTTAGGAAAGGCATTTCGGGGCAGTTAGTCGCCCGCAATAGCAGTGATCTATCACGGGCGACTGCCTAAAGGCAGCAATAGAGATGCAGACCAGGCTAGTTAATCATCTGATCATCTCAGGGCAAACAGGCACATGCCATCTAAGGGGCCATACACA
The DNA here is from genome assembly GCF_000004195.4 of Xenopus tropicalis. NCBI lineage: Eukaryota > Metazoa > Chordata > Amphibia > Anura > Pipidae > Xenopus > Xenopus tropicalis. The sequence continues at coordinate 104,354,894 of NC_030678.2, read as the reverse complement.
GGATGGCCACCTTTCTATTGTAACATATTTTCAGGCTGATAGCCTAAACAATTAGAACAATGAGATGTAAAGAAGGGGCTGTGGTTCCTCTTCACACCCTCATCTGCTGGTTTGCCATACTGCTGCTGGTTTGCCATACTATGTACAGTGTATCGGCAGACTTGATTTTTAAACATGCCTAATCTATCAACCAGTTGTTGTGGTACATGAATATCACACAGTATCGCCAGGCTGCCATCCACTTTCTTTTGTATGACCAGCTTTACAGTATTGCTAGTATATGGAACATGCAAACAGCACAACGTGTGTATACATGGTTTGTGTATTTATATATTTATTTTGTATATTAAGCTACTAAGCTTATGTGTAACCTCTTGCTTATCAGTCTTCATAGAAACACATTAATTGAGAAAAGGAATTAGTGCATGGGAAACAGTTCTTTTGCTGTTTTTCCAAACTGCTAATACAGCATGTTGTTAAACAGAAAATATATGTATTTATGGGTCCATGAAGCCTGTCTCATAACAGAAATGCCTATTTTTTTTTTTACAGTGACTGTTCCTTTAATGTAAAGCTATTCTACTCTCCCCCCCTCACTGCACACAGTTATCTTGTAAACATTATAAACAGGCACTTGGGAGGAATATGATTTCCTCAGTTGCGCATCATTCATAGGCCTAAGAGCAAGTACATGTAATACTTTTGAGAGATGAAGGCAGCCAAATATTTGCAATTAGCATTGTTGCATTCATTAACAGAGAAGATCACTAAATAATAAGAGCCTTAATTAACCTAAGGCATTGTGCTGGATTTGCCTTAGCAGTACTTTGTATTTTATTGTTTTGGTTTTCTCCTGGAGACTAAAATGAGGACAGTCACACAAAAAAAAAACATTTTCTGATAAAGCAGTTTTCTGTGTGTTATGGATGTATGTATAACTTTATTTATAAAGCGTTACAAGAATATGCAGCTCTGTACAATCTTACAATGTACAACAGTACACACAGGGTGGACACGTATTATAATAAATGCAATAAATAAGTATAAATACACAGATTGAGTGCCATGTGGTATGAGACACAGTACGAAGGAGGCCCTGTCCGGTAGAGCTTACAATTTAAGGTACTTGAGTACAGCATAACAGACAGGGAAACTCAGAATTATGATTGTATAAACATAGTGAGTGTTATTTACTAAAAGAGAAGGCTTAAGTTCAAGAATACAAAAGCATTGTTACAACTCCTGTTGTGAATGGGTGAAATGCAGCTAAGCCCTTGCCAGTAGAGAGAAAAAACAAAAGGGGTCCAGCTATAAAGTAACTGGTTGTACCAAGGTTTTCTTGTTTATAGCATCAATGCCCCTAGTGCTATTAATGTAAATGCAGTTCAAAATGCACAGAACTTTACAATTGCCACCGACTAAATGCTTCCAAAAATTTATTTTGTTTGTCATTTTTTCTTCGTTTGGCACAGACTGGCAAATGAGGCCCAGTATGTCCCGAATAACCCTAATACAAAATATTAAAGCAATTGAAAACATTTCTCTTATGTAAAAAAGGTTCCTGTCTCTATGGCCTTTCTTGTATGTTACTGTTTAGTAGTTTAAGTATACCATGTGGTTTTAATACAATATGCTCAGAAATTTGAACACTCCATACCTAGTGAATAAACTGTGTCCCGTAGATTGAATAAAATATACACAACAGTAGGTCATGCTCAGTAGTTTGAACACACCTGCTCAGTACTTGAGTATATAATTCTCTTGGTGGGGGGTGGGTGGATAAGAAGCAGCATCTAAAACATTACAATTTTTTACCTTAAGTGTTTTGGAGGAAGTTGAAGTTTAACAGTATCTGAAGTGCTGACAGCTGTCCATGTCTACCTATTTTCCTGCTAGCTAGACTGAATATTAAAACTTAGTCATACCCTTATCTTTTTGTTGTTTGTTTTAGGTGCTCTTAGGGGTGCAGAGTGCTCCCACTACCCTGAAGAGTTAAGAATGTATGGCACTTTCAGACAGACAGTCTTGCCCTCCACCCACTCCAGAAGATTGTCAGCGAAGGGAAAATTCCCTTTTTGTTAATATATTGGAGCAAATTGTTCTTCAATAAGCCTCTAGCTTCCCTTGATTATCTGTAAAAGCTGTAAGGCTGGCGTGGAAAGCTGATTGCTTCTCCCTGCGCAGAGTCCTTGTTTGCCTTTGTACAAAGTGTGTAATCAGTATAAGGGGATGGGAGAGCGCTGAATATTTAATAGAAAGTGTCATCTTTTTTTGGTTATTTAGGTTCTTCTGGGCATATCTGTATTGACGGACACTTTTCTAGGTAATTATTTTGAAATTCTCAGAGTACTTGTCAGTAGCAAATATATTTGACTTTTCCAGATTTCAGTGTTTTCTTAGATATGGGTGGAATGAGAAGAGTAAATGTGTGCGCAGGCAGCATTTGTTTAATTATCCTATGATAGGAGCATGCCATCCCGCAGGCTTTTCCCTCTCTGTTTCCATGGTGGTGTGTTCTTAAAGGGCCGGTAAATAATCATGCTTTATTTTATGCCATATTTCAACAAACTGCCTCTTTTTTGTTAAAGCATAAACCTACATTGGTTATCACTTATAAAGAAAAATACATAAAGCCAGCAGTACGACAACAGGGGCTTCCCATTCCTTTTTTCCCATTAACATGCAGCGTGTCTTTTAATTTCCATTTGTCATTAGATTTCACAGTGATAGGTTGTCACATAAAGCACATGTTTTGAAAGGCAACTTTTATTAAAGCCCCAGGTGCTGCCAAATGAAGAGAACAATGCTTTGTAGATCACTCGTATGCCAGCGACAAGTAATACTTAAAAACAAGTTGTTCTTGAATTAATAGCACCCTTTAACTATATTATTCACATGTAGGAACCATCTGCATAGTTTGGCATATTTGCATTTATATACATGAAAGGGTTCTGTGTTGCTTTATGTGACCAAACCAATCTCCATAGATAATAAAAAGCATCAGACCAGTACAAGTGTTACGATCTGTATTTATGAAATGTAATAAGCTGGCATAGGCAAGTACTGAAAGGCAAACAGATCTGTGAAAGCAAACCACAGGAAAACTTTAAGTGACCATACAGGGGCTGATTCTGTACAGTTGGGCTGTCCGACTGGAGGCCCATGGGTCAGATGTGGCCCTCTAAAGGATTTGTATGGCCCCCTGTCTGCTCAAGGACTCCATTTTAATTTATCTTCATTTAATCTGGCCCTTAAACTTGCTGTATGAGAAATAATTGGCCCACTACATGTATTAAATTGAAATGGCACTGCTGTATAGTATTTAACTGATTCAGGCCAGCATTGTGAATGAACTGGCTGATGGTAGCAGAAAAAATTGTCTTGCCTATATGATCAATAAACTGACTGATATCTATTGTGCATAGATATTGGTCAGTGTAGCTAATAGAACCACAACAAATATGAGAGAGAATGACATTATCCGGTGGTAGCATGCATAGCCCGTCTTTAAGGCCTGTGTGTCATACCTGCAGGGATTCCCATTAACTTTAATTGGAAACGATCTGTGATAAATCCCTGTGTTTTGTTGCGGCCAGTTTTCTGAGTAAGTGTCACAGCGACAAAACCCCACGCCATTAGCCTTATGTAAACAAGCCAAGGTTTCCCCATGTTAATGTCCTCATATGTCTGTTTTATCACCAGACCTAAATACATCTGGCACTTGACTACACTTGCAGGATCCATTGATTTGGATAATGTTTAGAATTAGGTTTAATGTTTCCTCAAGCTATGCTAAGTTTCAATTCTGAATATAGCTGCACTATCTAGCCAATAGCCTATGCAAGTTAATGACCTAAATGTTAAAATTATTAATCAATAACAGGCACAGAGATGCAGTTGCTTTGCTATGCACAAACAAGTGGTGACATAATTAAAAAGTGAGCATTTGTAGAATCATTTGCAGGGACAGCTTGCTTTGCCTTCTTAAAGCCATCATCATTTACCTCTGCTAAATATGTAGCCTGTACTATATATACCTGTATGAACATCTTTGTACTCTGCATATCTGTTAAAGGGAAAGGCATTATTAAAATTTAACTCTCAGTATATTGTAGACTTCAAATTCTAGTTTGGAGTGAAGCAGGCTAAATTGAAGCATCTGGCACTCCCAGTCACAACCTTTCCTATTAAAATGAAATAATGTGCTGCCTGCTTCAGATGCATCAGTAAAATAAACTCCCTTGGCCCTTAGCTCTGGAAATCAGTATCCATGGAAAATACAAAGTACTGTATTTCTAAACTGTGTAATGATGGTTAAAAATTACTCTAGACTTCTAGCCTCCATCTGTTGGTGAAATCAGAGGGGCACCAGTGGTTGGTCGGTTGGTCAATTCATGCATACTTTTCAGCTCCTTCCATAACAAAGATAAAACTACCTGTGCTAAGTTTCTTCCAGATGATGGCACAGGGGGTTTGTTGCCAAATAGTTGGTTTAAATGGAAATCAACATGGGTAAACCTTTCGAATAATGTATTCACAGCTATTCCTATACCTTAACTAAAATGTATTTACCTGCCATCAGGGAGCACAATTTGCCATGAGTGCTGAACTGCTATCACATTGAAGGAGAAAGAAAGGTCAGAACTAAGTAAGCTTTATCAGAAAGGTCAATGTAAATACAGCCATAAGCACTCACAGAAATGCTGCACTGACTTCTCTGAAAAAAGATTAGTTGTGTCTGTAATTCCTGTGCCAGAGACACAGCTTTCTGTTCTCTGCTCTTTCCTGCTCCCCCCTCCCCCAAGAATGCTAAGAACTCACTCCCCCGCTTAGGAATGTGGATCTGAGCCAATCAGCAGGAAGCTGACTTATAGTCTTACTAACTGAGCATGTTCACTTGGTCTGGGTGTCTGTGCAGTGCAGGAGTGAGGCATTATGGGAACTTTCTTTACACAGCTCAGTGTTTTTTCTTTCTGTTTGGCTTCAGATCTTCTGAACAGGTGAAATATGGGGAGACTTAAGGGCACTATTGAGACAACTCTCCCTCTGCGGCAAATTAGAGAGGCTTCAGATGGGGTTTTTTGCCTTCCTCTGGATCAACTAGAAGTTAGGCAGGTTATATATAGGCATTATGGTTCAACGTGATGGACGTATGTCTTTTTTCAACCCAACTTACTATGCTATACTATACTATGCTAACTGAAGGTATGCCTGTAGCTTGAAATTAACTCTTTACTAGCCTTTTCTTCTCCTTTAAAGATAGTGTAGGTCACTTAAAAATGCTGGCCAAATTTGCACCTAATTTGCAGTAACCGATGGCAACCAGCCATATGACTGCTTTCAATGTTGACTGATTAGTTTCTATGGGTATTTGCTGAGGTGCAAATTTGCCCAGTGTTTAAAAATGAGACCCAGTGTGTGGGATCCACCTTGGGCAACACTATAGAAATAAGAAAGCTGGTAGAGCTTTACACAATATTAAGACTGAAACAAATGTGTTGAGTAATGAAACAGTTTGTGGGTAATGTTCCAGTCCAAATACTGCTCTTTATGCTTTTTATGATTTTGTAAAAATTTCCTTTTTTTAATGTCCCCAATCTAAATGTTTGGCAGTAACCTCCAAAGTGGGATGGATTTTAGGCAGAATAAGATTCATTTAACAGAAAGCACTCTGGTAAGATAAAATGCCTTTGGGAATCTGAGCATCTTTTGGGGCCCTAAAGGAAGTTATCAAGACATGGTTTAAGACGAGACAATGTATTATTATGTATTGGTATAGATTCTGCTGTCCACAAAGATGTTCAGAGTAGCACTGAAATGTTTCCTGTAAATTGTTGCAATAATATTAAAAAATCTAGATTGGGCAGGGTTTTTTCAGTCATGATCAAGTGATGCAAATTATGCAGACAACATTATGTAGTGTTCATGTTTACTCTAGATTTAACAATTTTAAATATATCTGCATATTTCTATTTACATGTATTTCTATTTACACATTACTTTGCACCATTTGTGCCAGTTAAATATAGTTACCTTGATAATTTTGCTAAGTCTTAATGCCAGGTAACCAAGCCAGATATTAGTTCAGTTTGTGTACATGCTTGGTCCCAAATTCTACTGCTCTGCTTCTCCATCTCAGCTCAGCACCCATGACTTTAGGGTCAAACCATATGCACATATAATCTAATATTGAATTGTAAAAAATCTGTTCACGGGCCTCATTGTAAATGATAATTATTGCTGATTTTGTGAATAAATTGCAGGGGTTAGTCATCTTTGATGTCTAGGTGTTAGTTAACAAGATTCGTAACCACTTTAACAGTCATCAGCAGTTGTCTTCTGTTGCATGGAAATTAAAGAAAGAGTCCAGGGAAGTTAAATCTCACATCATTGTTTGTGGGTTATAAATCTGCAAAGTGTAATTTTTCCAGACTTGATGTAGTCACCATAAAGACCGCTCCTAGGCACTAGTTCCATTCAGGAAATGATTACTGACACCCCAAGGGTCCCTCCCTAGCTTCTTCTATTTGGAGGTGTTACTGGGATGTCATAATATATGATGTCAGTAGGGCTGCTTTGACTGCCTACCTTTGAATGGCATCAGCCCTGACTAATTCTACACATATTCACATATACACAGCCAGCATATTAACAAAGTAAAATTAATTTTATATATATATATATATATATATATATATATATATATATATATATATATATATTGGTTTTTATATACTATACCACAGTTACTTACTAACATTTACCACAAAGAATGAAATCAAATGCTGTAGGGCACTAGAAGCCACCTTACTTTCAGTCTGAATCATGACTTTTCAAAGTGCTCTGTTTGGAAATGTCTTTGTAGTGGGAAAGCAAATGTCTTTCTCCAGCTAATCTGGTAATAGGCTAATCAGTGTTTGCTGTAGGGGCCTATTTAATATTGTTTATTCATCTGCTTACTGAAGTACGTTCTGAGACAGCCTGTGACTGCATCGCTCCTGCCTTATGAATCAATTGCAGTTGCTGCCGGAAAGAGAGAGAGAGAAAGGCATAGGAAAGGCAATAGACTGATGCATGAACCAGTTTAATTACAAATCTTAGCAAACATGGAAGGGCTGGAGATGTCTTCAAAACAAACCCAGGGCTCTGACCAACATTTGCAGAGGGTTTCAAGGAAAGATAAATGAGGGTTTACTGGCTTAGAAACCGAGGCGAGAGACAGGGAAGAGAAACATTTGATGATCAAACAAGGCTGTTAGGTGCTAAAACAAACATTTGCCTTAGTAAATACAGTTTTGGGCACTTTTTTCCTTAATGAATTAGTGACTATTTAGGCTAAAGAGAAGACTAAATTTTTTTTTACAGTTCCTCCTCAGTAGTTATATGTATCTACAATGTGTAAGGATTAAATTGATATAAAAATTGCAACTATTTGTAATTTTGGTCTGTTGTATGGGAATGGGAATGGAGGGATTTATTTTGTCATAATTTAGTTCAGTTGCTGAGTAGGCTACCTTTATGGATGTTTGAGCCTTTACCACAAAATACTCATGAAGCTATAGAAATTGCTCATAGGTTCACTGTCAGATACTGCACGTTTCTTGTACTTCTGTTTTGCTATTGGAGATGATAGTTTGTGGCCCCCCGAGAAGAATGAAAATTACATGAAGAAAAAAATAATTATTTATAACTGATAGAATTTGAATTAATACATTGTATGCTACAACATATCTCTGTCAGTGTGCTGCACTTCCCTCATACTTGCCTCACCATGCCATGTGAACACCCCACCTGCAGGCCTAAGAGTCAGGTTAGAATAACTGGACCATCCTCATTTGGACTCTTGCAGCGTGTATTTTCCCCAGTCTTAAATACTAACACAAGCATTTGCATTCTCTATTATGCTTGTACGCATAATTGTTCTCTCTTATCTGTAAACTGCCTGAGTCGGAGAGATTATCTGCATTGTTCTCTACACCTGCTGCTTTTTAATTGCACAGGTAAAATGGAGCTTCTTTTGTCAGCCTCTAGTGGTCAGGTGACCAAACTGGAGGCAGGCGACAGTATTTTCCTATCAATGAAAACACAATGAGTGTCCACTTAAGATTTTCTTAATCCTCACAATCCCTTTGCATTGTACTAAATGATATCTGACATTGCAGTTTTAAGTGGGAGCGTCAAGGGGCCGGGTAAATTAACATTTTAAATCCAAGAGAGGCTTGAGACGTGTTGTTTTCACTTTGCAAACTAGTGAAAGCTATTAAGGATTTGAATGGGTCTGTTGCTTTTACCAGTGATGGATTGGTTTACTTGCCCTTCTGTCTTTAGCATAGTTATCTCGTTGGGTTTAAAGTTGCCCATAAGGACTTAGTCACAGACTTCCCCTGGATTAATATCGTTTACAATGTTTTTTTCTTTAACAGGGGAGTATATTTAATCATAATTTTATTTTACACTGATGAGAGACAGTTAAAGAATAAACTGAAGTACAGAAAACAACCTTGTGCATGTAGGAACAAATAAATAAGCCCTTGGGGACAGGTAGCTGGTATCTGATCCCAGCTCTCTAGGCGCATAGGTGATTATGTTGGTAATGTAACAGTGTACCAGATGTGTTGTTTTACCCATAACTCTCTTCTTTTGGGCCTTCTGAGGCACGCTGTTGTTTGCTAATCTCTCCTTATCCCTGTTTCTTCCCCTTAAGACTGACCGTTTGTAAAAACCATTTCTGTCTATTATCTAAAAGCCTCCTAAGGGCAGCCATTTTTGGTCACTCTTTATGGTAGATAATAAGTCAGGTTAAAAATAATAACAGTAACATTTTTATGCTCAGCATATTTACTGGGTTATTGTCACTTAAATATCTAACCTGTTGGGCACAGGTCTGTGGGGGCATTTTTATGCTTATTTTATATAACTGGTAGAATGTTACATTTGCATAACCTTTATCAGCAAATCATATGTGTGATTTTGTGTTTGTCCAAAACACAGCAGGAAGTATCCAGCCAAATGCAACTTGAAGGGGTTGTCCGCCTTTGAGTTAACTGTTAGTATGATGTAGAAAGTAATATTCTGAGACAATTTGCTATTGGTCTTTATTTTTTATTATTCATAGTCTTTTAGTTATTTCATTTTCAGTACAGGAGCTCTCCAGTTTGGAGTTTCAGCAGTTTTTTTTTTATTTCTAGGATCCAAGTTACCTTAGCAACCAGGGAGTGGTTTGAATGAGAGGCTGGTATATGAATAGAAGAGGGTCTGAATAGAAAAGAAAGTTATAAATAGTAACAATAATACTGTAGCCTCACAGAGCAATAGTTTTGGCTGATGGGGTCAGTGAGCCCCATTTAGAAACTGCAGAGAGTTGTAAGAAGAAGGCAAATAATAATAATAAATAATGAAGACCAATCGAAAAGTTACTTAGAATAGGTCATTCTATAACATAGTAAAAGTTAGCTGAAAGGTGAACCACCCCTTTAAGCTTTTTAAAAAGTAAATTTAATTTTAAGCAACTTTGCAGTTGATTTTTTAATGTAATAAAATGGTTTTGAACATTTACCTAAGCCTAGCCTATTTCTTCTGATGATCAGACTGACTAAAAAAATGTAACAGTAGTTGACTCTCCTCAACCTGTCTTCCGCCTGAATCCTCCAAAACCAGATCTAGAACTGGGATTCAAAATAGACCCCGACATATTGCAAGTACACAGAGGCCCAAACAGCCCCACACTGGCCCAATACATAGTTAGTGTCTATGGCAGCTTACAACAGCCCCTCTAGCATTTGCCAGAACCCACAGATTGCCAGTCCAAGCCTGTCCAAAACCCACAATCCCCTGAACACGTGATGTCAATATGGAAAGTAACCTGTAATGGTTGTTTCAATTTGTAACATAAATGTTTTAGTCCCTCCTCCCCTGCCAGGATTTCAAAAGATGCAGAAAGAGTAGAAATATTTTGCAGCTGGACAGCATTTAAAAATGGTATTTTTTCATACTTTTTGAAGGAACTGATTACAGTGGTAGGTATGTTAGAGATTTCTGTGTTTCTCTTTAACAAATTTGGTTCGGAAGCCAAAGTTCTCTTTTATGCCTGTTCATCCTCTAAAAAACTATCCACTTTTTTTAAATGAAGAGAACCTTTTAATAATTGCTTAATAAATGGCTTGGAGCAGTTACCTAAGCCATAAAACTAACATCCCATTATCCAACACTGGTTATTCATTGCAGGAAGCTTTGCTTGGAAATCCCCTCTAGAAATCAAACTCTGTTGTGACTAGTTTGTAGCATTTCAAGTACTGTGCTAAATGGGGCCTTTGTATGGGGACCTTAAGTACTAAATTATACTTTGTCACACATTTCTCACAATTTGTAGTGTGCACTGGCCCTTAAAATTTGTGTACATGGATACGAGAGGCCGGCTCAGGGAGATTATTGCTGATGATATACTCACCATCCCAATGGACAGGCCTGCTGCATGTACTTGGCTGAAATCCTCAACAACAAACTTCTCTGAGCCACTCTGTGACCTGTTTAGTTGTGGAATGCTGTGCTTTGGGCCCGTAACCTCTATTGCAGATTGGTGAGCTTTCTGCAGTTCATCTAGTGATGTGAATGGGCAGCGACTGTGTGATATCTCATATCCTTATATTTAATATTAGGCGTTACACCAGATTTTTTACAGTAATTTAACTTTTTATGGTAATATTAAGTGCACAAAGACATATTCTAATTCAGTTGGAGGAAGTATAAGTAAGAAAGAGTTAGTCAGCAATGCTCAGTATTGGAAACATGCATTCATATCCACTGCTCTTTCCTTGCAATTTAATGAACATAACAGAAACAGCCCTATTTTACTTTTAATAGCCGCACCTTGCAGGATGCAAACATCTGCACTGGTTCTATTGGGATGTCTGTGCACTTTTAAATAATCTTTTTGAAACTACATGCTGTCACTGCCTTCAGATCCTGATCCTTTTCCAAAGTGGTTTTATGTGGTCTTATTGGATTTCACTTCCAACACTAGTGGTTAACCTCAATGGGACACAATGGATTAAACGGTTCAGGAGCTTTGTCCAGAACCAAATTTGATATTGGTTGCTGCTGTAACAAAGATGAATTTGCAATTCTGCTTCCCATCGTGTTAAGCATTTAAACTGTAAGCAAATTATGCTGGATTCTCTTTGTTATTCCTCCTATTCTCACTAAGGGCTGTGACAGATGGGGAAATTAGTCGCCGCGCGACAAATCTCCGTTGTTGGGGGCGACTAATCTCTCCGAAATGCCATCCCACCAGCTAGATTGTAAATCACTGGTAGGATGGCATACGCGGCGCTGCGATTTACCGAAGTCGCGGAAGTTTACATCTCAAGGCAACTTCCGCTACTTTGGCAAGTTGCGGCGCCATGTCTGCCATCCCACCAGCGATTTACATTCTAGCTGGTGGGATGGCATTTCAGAGAGATTAGTCGCCTGCGACAAGGGAGATTTGTCGCGCAGCGACTAATCTCCCCGTGTGTCACAGCCCTCATAGTTGTCATGGATGTTGGCAATCTAGTTTTTTTTTTTTGTAACACATTTAGGCATTTTTTTCAAAATGTGGGGGTTTCCTAATAAAATGCACAAATTCTGCACAGCGCAGACACTAATATATTATTATTCTTTATTTATTAATCCCTGGCATATAGTGTTGCTTTACAGAAATTATATATCATTTACAACAGTCCTTGCTCCATTTGATCTTACAAATAATAAGGTCTCACATATACATACATGAATTGGTTGCTGCCTATGCCCCTTCCACCCTAAACTAGGGACCCCAGTTCAAATCCCAGTGTAAACCCATTGTATGCCTTCTGGCATGTCAACTTAGTCAAGATGGTCAAAGCAAAAGCACCCACTTTCTCGTTTCCGATCTTGACAGCCCTAAAAGAATGAGCCTGTCAGGCTAATTCAGACTAACTGACAGATGTTACTGCCCCCCACCCACTAGTTAAATAAACCTGTGTTTTGTAATACATTGCAGCAGAGCAAGAAGACTGACAGGCTATATGTTATGTGCCTTTCCCCCCTCTATCTTTAAGTTTAACTTAATAAAATCTGACCTTTAAGTCAGGGCTGTCTAACCTGTGAAACAGAACTCTTGGTATTCCTGCTCTTCAGGCTGCTGGAAGTTGTAGTTCAACAACAGCTGGAGGGCTTCCGTTTGGATATCCCTGGTATCATAGTACTTGGTTTTCAGTGCACTGCAGCCTGACTGTAGCAGTTAAATCTTAAGGTTATGTTGTTTCTATCTGCAATCTCATTTTATTGCTGATTGACAGCATGACATTTGGGAGGCACAATAAAATGCAAAAAATACCTTTACATTTATTCTCTTTTAAAGGGGATTCCATAATATTTTACCATATTATTAATTCTCCAATTTTAATCACTGGGGGGGTGCCTATTCACTGGGGGGGTGCTATTACATTGGGATAATAAGCAGCATGTTTTCATGTTCCTTAAAACAAACTATAATGGATGAAGACAGTTTATTGTGGGCTCAGAGAGTTCCTTGTACATTTGCTCTTTATGTGTTAGTGGCAGCTGCCATATTGCCTGCCTTAGCACAAAATGTTTGTTTTCATTGTCTGCAACACTGGTTTGTGCATGCCCTTGCCTCCACGTTCAGATGCTGTAAATTACTTGGGCCTTAGAGTAGTTTCTCTTTCTTTAGTTATATTCTTGGGGAGGAATATTCCTTCAGACACTTGTTTTAAAGGAATCCTATGACCCAACTTCAATTTCATACAATGTATATGGTGTGTTGTATTATGGCACCATGGATACGTTTTGGATCTATATCAGGTTACGAAATTCTGTCTTTAATAAATATTTTCCCAGCCATGTCTTAGGTAAATATTCAGTATTACAATATGCTTGTGTGTCCGATGTCCCCTCTGCTCCTATATGCTTTGCTTGGAGACCATTGCAGGTGGTATGTCTTCATGACTTTTCTTTGAAAAACTCAGTGACATATCAGTGTGACATCAGGCCAAAGGTTCCAGTTCTGACTGCCCCTGCATTATTAATGCTATTCTGGGCTGAAATCTAGTTTATATTACATTATATTCACCAATCATCTAGGCACATGTTCTGCTGAATGATGGCTTTGCAGATGTTTGAGATTAAAAGTACAAAGAGAAAACTCACAAAATCAGAGGAAACTGTCCTGGAATTGTGGCGTTAGATGGCAGGTAGTCTTTATCAGGCTCTTCTTTGAATGTCTTCCCTGCCTGCTGTGTGAGGATAATTCTTTCGTTTAGTCTACACATTTAATGAAGTCCTGTCACTGTCCTTCAGCCCCAAGAGTAATCCAAGCTTAAACAAGCAATGACGCATACAGTACAATGTATTTCTGCCACATAGCTTCTAATATGGATATATTACATACTAAATGGATGTTTTCTAATAGCCTGCGTGCTTTTTTTTCTGAGATGCAATTTTTTTAATTTGTATTTGAATTGTTTCACTGACAATGTGTGTACCAGTCATAAGTATATTAGAATGCTTTTTAATCAAATTTAGTCTAGAGCAAGATGAACTGCTTTTTTTGCTTTGTTTAAGCACTCAACACATTTGTTTGGTACTGGAAAAAAGCAGAATTGCCAAGCTACATTGCTGGGCATAGTGTAGTTATGGTCAATGGGTAGAGAAACGATAGATTAAAGGGGGGGTTTCACCTTTAAGTTATATTTAAGTTGAGTTCTATTCCTAGGAACTTTGCAGTTGGTCTTTATTATTTTATTTTTAATAATTTATGGTCAAAAGGGGGTTACTTTTGTTACTTTTTATTACTTATCTTCTTGTTGGGTCCCTCACTTACTCATATTCTTGTCTCTCATTCAAACAACTGCCTGGTTGCTAAGGTAAATAAGTTCCTAGAAAAAAAATAGCTGCTGAAAAAAGCGAAATAACTTAAAATCCATAAAAATCAAGACCAATTGCAAATTGTCTCAAACTATCAATGTCTACATCATACTAAAAGGTAATTTAAAGGTGATGTTCCCCATTAATGAACCCAAGCAAGGTTACAAATGTAATGTTTTGGGGCTTCCCTATTGACCAATAGCTTGCACTATAGCTTGCAGTCCTGTTAATTTACTGTGTTGCCCATGTTTTAAAACATATAACTGTACTTATATTGTTATCATTGACATTTTTTTTATTTACGTTTTTTTTAAAATAAAAACTCTGCACAAGCTTAATCTATCCATGTCCGTTCGATGGGTACTGCCTACCCAACACTGCATGCTCACTTATTGTCAGTATGTGATATACCAGTGTCAAGCGGTATGCAGACTTCAGTGGCCACATATCTATATTTCATACTGGCTGGAGTGTCAGTTGCTGACAGCATATTTTTTCAATCCTCAGTAGGTAATGTAATTGCCTATATTATAATGGTGTGAAGCTGTACTCAGATCCTGGAAATACAAATAACTGTTTCAGGATTAAGTGAAATTGCTAGTTTAAGTACATGAAATAAAATTACCCATCTACAGATCAGCGACCATTTTTGGCATTATGAACATAACTTTTGTGCTCATGCAAACACTCACAGGTTTGTTTATCCCTGACACTTGCTGATAGACAGTGGCCTTTGTCCTTGATGTTTATATAGGTACGCAGAATGTGGCTGCTGCAAGGAGTTTCTGAGCGGTTTGTTAAAGGGATTATGTCATGATTTTTATGGTGTACTTTTTGTTTCTAAATTATACTTTTACCATTTACAATTTTGTTCTTGAACCAACAAATGTATTTTTTTTAATTGTAATATTGGTGTGTAGGCATCCATTTCTGTGCATTGTACCTTATTCTTAGCTGATTCCAAGCCAGACTTGGATTTCTTACTATTGAATGCTATTCTGATATCTACTAGAAGCTGCTTTGGGGGTGATATCACTCCAGCAGCTCAGCAGTAAAGTGTGAAGAAATTTATCCGATCACGGGTCACATGGCCATTGTCAGAGTCAGACTGGGGGGTGCAGGGCCCCCCGGGGCTTCTGGGGCCCCTTCACTCTTCAATAGCCCCCGCCGCCTTCACCCCCCCATCTAAATCAAACGTACCTACAGTGGAGGACCTTCAGGGATCGGGTCTGGCCCGCCAGAACCCACTGGGTTATTCCCTGGTGCCCCGGTGGCCCAGTCCGATGCTGGCTGTTGTACCATGGGAAATTAAATGAAATTGCCATTATTTAATGTGTGCATAAAATTAGCATTTCATTGCAATTAAAAATAATTGTGTTTGGCTTTAATGATATTGATGTCCCCTTTTGTTTCAATGATTTCCTGATATTTGGGCACTACTCCATAACATTGCATTGCCTTACATAAGGAAGTCTAGGAGCAGCTTCCAGATCTGCAGGAATCGATGAGTACAAAGGAAGTTTTCTACTCTTATGACTTTACTTCCTCTTTGGAAGCATCTTATGATCTGTTAATTTGTAACTGAGTGCATGTTGGTTCTAATTCTATGTAGCAATGTCTGGGAAATAATAGCAGAGGCTCAATACATTAGATTATGCATAATAATCTTCAACTAAGCACAGCTGGGAAACTAAACTAAGCCTTTAATACATAAAAGTGACTCCCATGTGTCTTTAAGTAACATTCATTTGTGTTTAATATCTTTCCATTTAGATTTTTTTCTATTTCTAGAGGTGCAAAGATTTGTGATGGTAGTGAATAGCCCACATTTGGGTGCTAGTGGTGCGCCCCCCTCCACCTGCTCTGATGATAAAAAAAGCAAGCTCTGAGGGGCAAGGTGGGCAGCATCAGTTAGGCCATGTTAGGGCAGCATCCCTGTGGGCATCCACTTACACATCCATCATACCAGCAAGATGGAGAATTTATGGGCAACAGACACAATGTAAGCCCTATATTATTACATTATGCTTCTCTAGAGGAGCACAGGCAGGAGCAAAGATATAAACACTGTATAATGGGTGCCCACCAATCTGCCTAGTATTTGCACTTACCATTAGTAAATGAGGCCGGTGTACTGTATGGAAGGTTATTGGTCTTCTGGCTATGTCTCTTTCTGGAGGTTTTATCTTACTATGCTGTTTAGTGAAAGCTTAATAATTAATACCAAGTGCTAAAATATCAATGTAATTTTGCCATTATTTTACCCACAATACACAGTTTTCCCTACTTAATTTAATATCCCAGCTGTGATTGGCTTCCAATTCCCACAAAATGGCTTGTATAAAGTTTTTGGAATTATTTTGTGTATATGTTATGCCGGCTAGTCACGGTGAAGCCCATAAAAAGGGCAAAGAACAATAGAATGTAGCTTTGCATGTATGGCTGCACCGTGCAATATCCATCCATTTGGGCCATTCAGATACCTATAAGTTTGGTCAGTGTATGACCACTTTCCGATGCCTTTAAATAGTTCTGCACTGTAACAGTGTATGCTGGAGTTATAATAAGACATATGCTGCTGAAAAGATTGGCATATTCATTTTACAGTTATTGTTTAGTGTGCTTGTTGCACTTAATTATTATTCATCATTCATGACAATTTTCATACACATCACATTGGTAGGTTACACATCCATTCCCCTTGGAGATCTGCCAGTTTCTATCCACCCTTCTGCTTCTGCAAACCTTCCAGACACAAATGCTGACAAAATGTTTTTGGAGGAAGAGAACCTAAACCAGTTGTTTTTCTTTTTTTTTTTTTTTACCCCCTCTTCCTTTTTGTTTTGCCTGAGGGCATGTTGCCGTAACTAGTCATAGAACACGGATCATTTTCTCTCAGTAAATGTAAAATACCATGGTACAGACGATATGTTAATATTTTTGACAAATCAGTTTTGCGTTGTTCTGTTTGCAAACATACACACATTTTTGTATAGTTCTGTCATTGCTACTTTGGATTAGTTTTTATTAATCCCCTCTCTGACATAGACTTGTCTGAACATTACATTTTGTTGAAAGGAAAGGACTGGTAAAACTTGCCAAAACACAACTTCTATGAATCCGTTTTCTGAAGAACTGTTTTGGTGCCTGAAATGAGGAATAGCTGATATGCAGAGACAGGTAACTGCATTTGTAACACGTCTAAGGCCCTCCTTTTTGAAGAAAGAAAACCCATGCAGTTTCAGTTACTGCCATGACATTTATATTGATTTCTTCTTTAAAGAGTTATATGCAGATACAGTAATCTTTGCTAGTGATCATGAGGTATCTAATATGTTGCTGGCATAACGACCATGCAGCCATCATGGCTGATATTTTACAATTTGTTATTCTAGCTATTTATTTGTACAGTACAACTAAGTACTCATTTTTTTTAATCTCTACTGTATTTATCCGTCATATATGGGTCTCTTAGCCAGCAGCACTTCCTAGGTTCCAAGATCCTATCCTGTTAGAGTGAGTGGTTAGCTGGCCAAGGTGGAGAATCCGTTCTCGTATGACCTTCATCAGTGCTTGTAGTAAGTCGTCAGCTGGCATATTAATGTCAATAGACATTCTTCAAAAGATGCCTATTTGGATTACATCCAACTCAAAATTACCATCACCCTTTCTTGACCAAAGTGTAATGAAATCTTAAAACAGTAACTAGGTTTAGCATGTAGCGTGCAGTACGCCCTGGGAAAAGATGCACACTTGGTTGGAGTATATTGAGTCAACCATACTACCACATAATCTCTGTAGAAAAGTGATCAAAAACTGTACTGATTCCAGTTGTTTACATGACTGGACAGAGAACATAAGTATATTTTACATCTAACTTAGACAGGTTCAGTCTTGCGGTGATATAAAAGGAAAAAAATGTAAGCGAAAAGAAATGACATGCAGGTGTTAATTTTTAATCCGAGTAAATGAAATAGCAGCAAGCTCTTCATTTCATTGCCGGGTTCTTGGAGGCTCTATTAGAGATTCTGCAAGCTGGGGCCTGCCTGTAATAATAGAACATGGGCCTTTCTTGTTGATGCTTTGATTATAAAGAGAGAGGAGCATACTGTATTTTGTTTAATGTGCATGTCACAACAGAATACATTGTGAGCACTGCCACATTAGCAAGAAAATAGTCCTTTCTATGTAGGACGCGAAAGCTTGTCTCTGCAGTCAGTGAATCAGGAATGCTGTTGGAGATGTGGCCTCTCCAAAACTAATATTTGGAAGGAAAATATTGGAAAGCAGGCAGGCTAGTCGCTGTGGGGCATAACAATGCATTTTCATGTAAACTCGAGAATTCAGAGATGATTTAAGTACAGATGTTGCTGCATATTGCAATGATTGTTACTCTCTTCTAATTTGTTTTTGTAACGGTTTGATTTGATGATGCCCATCCAGGGATTTAGGATCTGCTGTGGTTCTTGTAAAAATCATTAGGTTTGGCATGTTCTGTAATTGTAGTCTGGCCCTTTATGCTCTTTCACTCTGGTTTTTAAAGTGAACACTGATAGATAAAGAAACTGGACACTGGCTTTGAAAATTCCAGTATTTTTTTTATGATGTAAACTAATCAACCATATCAGTGAGTGTGGGTTGAGAGGGGATCAACTTTCTCTCTAGATCATTTTCATGATCTACTGTGTGTAGAATCACCACCTTTTGAAATACTTTTACCGGTAGGCTGGGGGGGTGGTGTCAAAAGGGGGCAGGTGGTGATAACAGTGGGGGTGTGGAAGGGGTGGGTGATGTCATAAAGGGATGGAACTATGGCGCATCAGCAAGCTACAGAGTGGAGTGTTTAGGTAGGCAGGCCAGGAGCTTAATTAAGGAGTATTAAAATTTTACCCGCAACTACATTGCTGGCAAGTTTGTAATACCAGCTCTGGCCTTAGTGGGTGTTTTACTGGCTAGGCCAGCAAAATACCAGCCAGGTGGCATCCCGGTTGGTGTGGGACATTTTACCATTGTCATTTTATATATCACAAGGCACATCTGCAAACACCTATTACAGTCAGTTTGATTACACTTGTAATGTATTGTGTAACACTTGAAATGTATTGGCTTGGCTAGGGTGCAGTTTAAAAGTCTAATAAGTAGGTTATTAGGTGTCTCCTCACAGGAGCTTGGTTCCCCGCAGTCTTCAAATACTGGTGTTGCAAATGTTGTGTCCCATGGCATTATATGGTTATCTGGTTCCAATGAATACCTATCATACAGTTGGTAGACTTATTATTAGTAGTACATAATAGGATTAGGTTCATGGGTGTGCTGAGTGATTAGGGCAAAATACCATTCTTTCCCTACTGAGGCTGCCTTTGCTTGATGAACTGAAAGCAAAACTATATGCTTTATTTTATTTTATTTTATGGGATGATTCGTTCCAGTTATGTGGTTATAGCTCTGGAAGGAATGCAAATTATGTAAACTGACCTTTTGAGTGTTACTTTGGCAATATAGGCTATTTATTGCAAATTCATGTCAGGGTAGAGTTCTTGGGATTGTTACTTGCCTTAAGAATATATTGTGAATGGTCTTTTAATAATTCTTCAATGATTTTCCTTTTCTCTTATTACAAATAAGCTTCATTATTTTACTTTTGCTTTAACATGGCTATTGGTTTCAGCTGCCACATCCGATTACCCTGTGCTGTTAAGTGGGAGCTGAACTCCTTAAACAAACCAATTAAACTAGATTTTCCTTAAAACAACAATAAGAGAACAAAGGAATGGTTTCTGTTATTAATTTGGTCTGAAGGTCTCAAAGGGCTCAGCTTACAGCAGAGCAGTTTTGGCACAGAATGGTAGAAATGTGATAATTTTATGACTATCAGTATGTACAATGTACAGATATTGCTTTTTATTTTTATATTGATTATTAGGAAACATCAGCGTCAAGGCAAAAATTGCAATTTGGTACTTAAATAGCATTGGTTGGATTGCAGCATCCTATGTGTGGGAAGTGAATTACTAACCTATTACTCACCCTTGAATTTACAGTTGATAGCTGTGTGCTGTATTTAGTAAAAAAAACACTGGCAACCATGTTATGAACACCTATGAAGAGCCGCATCTTTTTTAACAAAGAATTACAATATCTAAAAATTCCATGGATATATTGATTTCATGAGTTTTACTCTAAAGGGCTGTCATTATCCTCAGAAAGATAGAATTAATTATTATGAAGTAGTAATAACAAAGGTATGTAAATCTCAAGTTAGAACCCCCTGAGCTTGCTTCTCTACATTTTCTCTTTCTTGGCCTCTCTGCCTCCTATCTCATATGGCCTTCTTCCTGTTTTTCCGTACAATATCCCTGCTGGGTCTTCCTACAATGTCAGCTGCTTCATTGTTCTTGATATCTGCGGCAGGGCACCAGCAAATAGCAAAATAACTATGGGGACAGGGGTGCATGTTTAGGATTGCTCTAACATTGCATCAGCCCTCTCCATTTGCATTTTAAAGATGGGTTTAGTTGAACTATAAATATACTTTAAAAATCTGGGAGTATTTTCTTTTTCAGTAAATGCTGTTATTATAAACAGGACTCAAAGCTTTCTGGGCTTGCTGATTACTCATTCTTGTATGTTTGTTCTTCACTTAGCTAAAGGTAGGTTTTGAAACTTTGCCAGTTTGTTTAGCAGATTGGAGAGGCTGCTGTAATTTTAAGCCAAACGAATGCTTAGAGCTCTCATTCTCTACAGTGCTGCACTCATTATCTCTGCTATATGACTTTCATAGGACATGAAAGTACACACATGCTGCCAATGTCATCTCTGCATGCCCGTCTCTCTCTGCCCTCACTAACCCCCTTGTTGTATGTATTTCCCCACTGCCAAGGATTGTATATATACAATTGATGATGGTCACTGTTATGTGCCTAAGCACAGCTTCTGTGCATATGAATCTCACTGTTGCTTCTCTAGCCTCTATCATTTTTTGTGACCCAAATGATAATATTGGCCCTTCCTTGGTTTGATTTCCCTTCTCCTCAATGCCTGAGGAAAGATATAGATTAGGGATATATGAGGCATGAAGAACCCCTGTTGTAAAATAAAGATGGCTAATGTAATAAAAGTTGCAAAGTGCACCATGTCTAATAATCCATAGCAGATGTTTGGCTTCAAGCAGGTAACTAATAGATGCTGTGTTGACTGTTTGCTATGGGTTTCCAGACCTGGCATAACCAACGCAAATATTAGTACTCTAAGAATATTAGAAGTCAGCAGGATATTTTGTCAACTTATAATGCACACAGCTTCATGGTGAATGCTTTCAAAAAAGCCAAGAAATGCCAAAGGCTTTTAGATTGTAAGCTCTTGCAGGCAAGGCCCTCTGAGTCTGTTTTTATTACTCTGCAACCCTTGTTTGTTAAATTATTGTAAGACCCCTGTTCACTATAAATTAATGTAAATCACTTTGTAAATAACTGATCTTGGAAGAGTTTGCTGTCTTTGCTGTGATCTTTATATTTCATAGTAGGGGAACATACCAGTAGACAAAATCTGCAGTTTATTATTATTTTAAGATTTGAGAAACTATAGATTTAAAGGAACAGTAACACCAAAATATGAAAGTGTTTTAAAGTAATTAAAATGTAATGTACTGTTGCCCTGCACTGGTAAAACAGGTGTATTTGCTACAGCATGCTCCTATAGTCTATATAAATATGCTGCTGTGTTGCCATGGGGGCAGCCATTCAAGCTGGAAAAAAGGAGAAAAGGCACAGGTTACATAGCAGATAACAAATAAACTCTGTAGAATACAATGGCATTTTATCTGTTATCTGCTAAGTAACCTGTGCCTTTTCTGATTCGAATGGCTGCCCCCATGGCTACACAGCAGCTTTGCTTATATAAACTATAATAGTCTTTCTGAGGCAAATACACCAGTTATACCAGTGCAGGGTAACAGTGCATCATATTGTAATTACTTTAATACGCTTTCATATTTTGATGTTACTGTTCCTTTAAATGTCTAATTTGTGTTTGTATATCTACGGTACTGTTATATTGTAAACACTATATTCTCTGTTAGTCTTGATTATATGGGATCCTTGTATTATATATGCAAGTGCTGCATTTTATACTGGAGACTTTGAATGATGTGCTACCAATCAAAAAAATTGGGGTGTTTGTGGTGACGAATACATCAAACTATGTGTTGCACACAAATCCTGGGTCTGGATGTAGCAAACACCCCATATAATGAACAAGAAATAATAATATGTTTCCAGAGCAGTCCCAATCAGTCCTTATTGGTGATGTTTCTGAGAAGTGATGTGTACCTTTATTAAATCGTAAATATTAATTACATATATATTTATACACACACTATATATAAGCACTTTGATAATAGAAAACAATGCTGCTTTTATGGTACGTGTTATATAATTCTTTGTAACACTATAGTTCATCCTTGGCACAAAATGCCTCTATGTACATGTCTTTAATATGTGTCATTGCTATTACCACAGTCAATGAATATAATTAGCAATTACTTCTATAGAGTCAAGAGAGTCGCGCAAAGCAGTAATTTGGTAGAGCAAGAGATGATGAAAATGTTTAATATAGTGGAGAAAGCATGGTGTTATAATAAGAATAATAATATAATAAAATAATATTACTCATTTGCCTGTTGGACTGTGCTGTAACTTTAAGAATGCTTTTTCCAGAATGTACAAGTTTGCAGCTGTAACAAAGCCGCGTTAAAGGAGTGGCTCCTCCAGCAGAAAAGAAACAATTCATCTGCTGCCAGCAAGTTAAAACAATGGAGCTGAAAGCTCCAGTGCCCAGGAAGTGATTAATGAAAAGTGTCCAGACTGTACTCTCCTACCTATCCATCCTCCTCATAAGGCACATCCTGTATTTGGTGAAACTTGTGGAAGAGGAAGGAAGCCATAACTATTGATTGTGTCTCTTAGTGGAGTTCATGAACGGGTGAGGCATTGAAACCTTCTCTCTCAGAACTCCAGGCTGCCTGTCTCTTCTTTGTGTCCTAAATATAACTCCTGTGGCATGACGCAAAAATAATTCTTCAAAAGGGTAAAACTGTCTATTAGCCAACCGTTTCTAATGAGATTTACAAGACATTTCATCATAAAATATGCAGAGTCTATTAGCTTCCGACTGTGCACTTGTCTTTGGCTGTATTTAACAGAAGGTGTCTAGCTTTTAGAGTCATTTTTTTTTTTTTTGCTACAGATTGACTTTTGGATTCTTTAACTTTATTAATCTATACCAGCTTTAAAAAAAACCTGTATGTCTGAAGCTATGGAAAATTGGGCATAACCAGCTTTCCTGTTATTTATTTCAGTTTATGGAATGACTTGTAATATTGTTAACATAAGTTACATGATCTCAGAGTGCAGTTGCTGCCAGTAAAAGGAATAATATGGACCCCCAATATTAAAGGTTAAAGAGAACTACAACGTTATTCAAAAATTGTTCTAAAAAACCAACAGATACCGTTTAGACTTTGCCTTATTTTTGAAAAACTTTGTGGTAAACATAGAAAGGACTGCCTCTGCTAAAATACACACGTTTGTACAGGAAAAAAAATTATAGTGTAAACCTTCTTAAAGGAACAGTAACACCAAAAAATGAAAGAGCTTTAAAGTAATAAAAATATAATGCACTTTTTCCCTGCACTGGTAAAACTGGTGTGTTTGCTACAGTAACCCTACTATAATTGATATAATAAGCTGCTGTGTAGCCATGGGGGCAGCCATTCAAGCTGGAAAAAAGGAGAAAAGGCACAGGTTACATAGCAGATAACAGATAAGTTCTGTAGAATACAATAGTGTTTTATCTGTTATCTGCTATGTGCCTGTGCCTTTTCTCCTTTGAATGGCTGCCTCCATGGCTACATAGCAGCTTATTTATATAAATTATAGTAGACTTTCTGAAGTAAACACACAACTTTTACCAGTGCAGGGCAGCAGCACATTATATTTTAGTTACTTTTATACACTTTCATTTTTTAGTGTTACTGTTCCTTTAAGGTAGAAGGTATTCACTGTGGCCAAGTTCTTGATTTAATAGCACATTTGCATCCTTAATATCCAGAACCATAAATCCAAACTTGCAGACAGCCTTTTGTTATCTTCCTAGATCTCATTAGTGCAAGATATTGGAACATGGCTTCTAAAGAGTAGAACTTGGAGAGCAATCAAATTGAAGAACCATAAAAGTTTGGATAAGCCAGGCTAAAAGGAGCCAATTCTCCACTCACACACTTTATATTGCATACAGTGAAAGAGAGTTACAATCTCTATTTTGTAGCCTAAAACCAGTTCTATGTGTGTCAGTTCCTTCTGTTTTAAGAGACTTTCAGAGTACCTAATACAATCTACCTCTCCCCAATCTCTGTGGGTTTTTTTTTGTTTGTTTTGGTTTTTGCCTGTGAAAAACCCTTGGATAAAAGCTTATTTATACATGGTAGACTACTAAAGGTAGTAACCAACTCTATGTTACCTTAAAACACTCTGCATAGAAAATACTGGTAAGGGAACAATTACTGTATTTTCATGCTCTCCAGTTCTTGCAGAATAAGTTGACAGCAGAATCCATTACTGCCATCTGAACGATTTCCAGACCAATAATTTAAACTCATATCACAAACATTAGGCATAACAGAATGTTCAAATTAGTAATTACATTTGCTATCCGTGGTATGGTAAGCGCAGCCAAATGGATGGTAACTACAGTTTAATCCTGCACCAGATCAGAGCACATTTGTATTACTTTACATTTTCACAGGGAAAAATAAATGTCAATGAAAATATGAAACCCGTTATCCAAAAAGCTCTGATTAATGGGAAATGCTGTCTCCCACTGATGTCATTATAATCAAATAATTCAAATTTGTAAAAAAAAATTCTCTATTCTCTGTAATAATAAAACAGTACCTTGTACTTGATCCCCAATAATATATAATTGGAGGCAAAACAATCATATTGGGTTTGTTTAATGTTTAAATTATTTTTAAGTAAACGGTTATGGAATGACTCCTTATCTGGAAAACCCCAGGTCCTGAGCATTCTGGTTAACAGGTCCCATACCTGTGTAGTACAAAATTGTAAGGTATATATCCTGTATAGAATATGAGCAAATTTAGGGAGTGTTAGCAGCTTTATCAAGATTTACCTTTGTATGGTGGGATATCTATAAAGCCTTGGAAATCAGTCGCGTCGTTGATCGGCTAGGACTGAAAATTTTAATTTGGTGCCTATAAAGGTGCCTTAATATCGTAACATTAATGCTAAATCGTCAGATAATGGTAAATAATTCCTTTGGTTTTACCTGCATATCTGACAATTCAGCTCTTAACATTAGGAGAGTGGACAAATGATCTTTCCTACGACCAATGGTCGTGGGAAATATCATAAATGTAGCAAGTATGGTCACCTTAAACTATTTTGAGATTTGAAATAAATGCTTAGCATCACACAGGTTTAAAGTGATTCATAACATTACCGTATATACTCGAGTATAAGGCGAGTTTTCCAGCACACAAAATGTGCCTAAAAAGGAACTCTCGCTTACACTCCAGGCAAGTAGGAAAGGCAGCCCGTATTACCTCTCTACAGCCATCGGGCGCATCCAGAGCATCCGCCGCACACACACGCTCGTCACGTAGCGTGCACTCCCCCCTGCGCGCGACGAATGCCCAGTTCTCGCCCGATGGCTGTAGAGAGGTAATACGGCCTGCCTTTGCACGGGGGTGGGGGGTTTGCGAGCAGGATAATACAACAGGTACCACTAAATACGGCTGCCTTTGCAGGGGGGGTGCGAGCGGGGTATTATACTAATAATCTAAGTGGTTGCCAAAATATTGCACAGCATCACGCCACTGATCCTATTATGAGAGACAGGACATCATATAAATTTGATAACAACTCCTTAGAATCTCCAGGTGCCTTGTAGGTATCCAGGTAATACGGCGCTGCATTCATGAAAGGATTCAGTATTTTTAGTGGTATTTTAGCTCTGTATTTAAAGGGGTGTTACAAATAAGGAAGACTTTCATAAAGTCTTTACATGAATAAGTAAAGTATAAGTAATCCGGCAGTATTTACATGAATAAGTAAAGTATAAGTAACCCGGCAGTCTTTACATGAATAAGTAAAGTATAAGTAATCCGGCAGTATTTACATGAATAAGTAAAGTATAAGTAACCCGGCAGTCTTTACATGAATAAGTAAAGTATAAGTAATCCGGCAGTTTATTTTAACTGAATAATAATAATATTATTAACTAATAAGGGTTCAGCCCCATCAAGTTTTTCAAAATTAAAATAACATTTAGATGGTTGGCCGGTTGGAAAAGTAATCCGGCACTGCCCTTACTACTTTGCCCTTACTACTCAGACACAAGCTAGTGTGCAGGTGTGTTAAAAGAAATGGATGCCTAGGCTTATACTCGAGACAATAAGTTTTTCCAGTTTTCTTAAGTAAAATTAGGTACCTCGGCTTATATTCGGATCGGCTTATACTCGAGTATATTATTATTTATTTAAGTCAGATTTAAGTCAGATGAGTGTTTGAATATTAGAAGACAACAGGGAATTTTGTCACTAACAAGGTAATTATTTAGCCGGTATTTCTGTGGCCTAGTCCATAAAATACTAACCAAGGCCAGAGCAATGTATTTGCTAGTAAATTTGTAACTGCCTGACATTCCACCCCTGGCTCACCACCAATCCGTGGTTCTAGGCTGACCTTCTCCTCTAACTGCCCTGCCCCTTTTTGTCATCGAACTGCCCCTCACTGTCCTACCCCTATTAAACTGGGCTGGAATTTTGTGGCAATTTTGTGGCAACCCTACAGGTTAGATGTGTGTTAAACCTGAGAGGAATTGCTGATAATGAAAATGTTAAAGCAGCTTACCCTTTCCTTCCTAATTTTGATCACTTTGCAAGGTTAGAAAGGTTTTAAAATATAATTGTGACAATGATTCCTTATTAGTTTAGTATATAGTTGAAATGGAGAAGATGGCAATGGAGAGGCTAGTGCTGTTTTGATTTTGTAAAATCTTGGTGGGGTATAAGCCTTAGCCTGCCTTGTGGCATATGGAATGCTTGGTTTATGGTATATGGTAAACAATGCGAATACACATGTATAAAAATAAGACATCTATTGTGATTTAGCTTTCTTTTTTGTGTATCAGAGGGCAGCCTTCTTGTAACTGAGTATAGAAATGCTAGAGTTAAATTCACACCAAGGCCTCAGAGAGGTGAGAATAGCAGGCTATTGTGTAACTCCATCTGCTTTAATGTGTCTGCTATGAAGCCTTTATTTTTCCCACACTGACCTAAGGTTTCTCTGCCTTACTAGTATCTATTGTTGTTTTCCTTAAACACACAGAAAGGCACTCGACTGACTATGACTCTTTCAGAATCAAGGGCGGGTAAGAATGGTACCTATTATACACAGGCTCTTCAGTGCTCTCTTAACATTCCTTTATCAGTAAATGCGCCTTTTCTTTTTATTTTACTAAATAATAATCATGCTTGTTCTTCTGAGAAATGAAGCCATAATTAATAAGAGACCTGTTTACACACTGGAAACAAAATACTTTCAAATTACCTGGACAGTGAACTTGCACTTCTAGTAGGACTTGCTATGTCTGGTTTGAGAATGAATTAGGGGTTGGGAGAACAGCACTTGCAGTTGGAAAGCCGTGCCAATAGAGGAGTAGTTTGTGCAATAAAATTAAAATCAGATCAGACCTTTCTGGCTTACAAATGCTTCCCAGGCGGACGGCCCTTAAATGCTGTTAGCACATGGAAACATTCTAAATATAGAACTCATTTGTTGTGGTATAATAACTCAGCAGGGGCTGCTATGATGTTTCCAGATCCTGTCCAAACATGAATGCAAAACAAAATTTGGACAGGATAAACTTGTGGCGTTACCTAGATATCACCGATACAGACAGCAAAATAATAGGACTAGTTTTAATGCTGTGTTCTGCAGGCGGCTCTAGGCAGTTGCTAAAAATGTTGATTGGGCTTTGTTTACTGGGGAGAAATATATTAGAATATGTTAGGGTCTGGATAGATTATTTAAATGCATGTTTAAAAAACAACTTCTTTAAATGTTCATTTTTAGTTTTTCTATTTGTTTGAGTTTGAGATTTTACCCCTATGTTCACCATAGAGGTGTGACTCCATGCAGTACTCAACCTGTAGTTTATAGGGTTATGTAAAGACTGGGGGATGTTTATTAACACTGGGCACATTTGCCCATGGGCAGTAACCTATGGCAACCAATCAAATTGTTGCATTCATTGTTCTACATGCAGCTGGCAGTAAAAAGTCAATCACTGATTAGTTGCTATGGGTTACTGCCCATGGGCAAATATGCCCAGTGTTGACAAATGAGCCCCAAGTTTGCCCAGGAGCAGTAACCAATCAGCAGGAAGCATTTACTGGTCACCTATTTAAAAGCAAACATCTTATTGATTGCTATGAATTACTGCTCCTGAGCAAACGTAGTGCCTTTTATTTCATGTGGGGTTAATCCTTTACTTACCCCAAACTCCACGTCAACAAAAGTGCCAAGACCATGAGACCCCCTTCTCCTTTAATGTTTATCTCATGACTCCCAACATTAAATGTTCCAGGACAGGGCTTTGTTAATACTTAAGCAAAAGGGCATTTGCCTGGGTCTTACCTCTTACCATAAAACCTTTTCTCTGCCATAACTTTCATATTACTCTGGCCCCACATAAGCAAATTAAGCTGGTATCTTTAGTAGTCTAGAGGTGTCCCATGTAGATAGGATGTGGGATGTGATGTACTGCTTTTTCAATTCCAGCAAGAAGTTCAAAACAATGAGATTTGTATAATGTCTTCTTGCAGTCTGGGACAGCACCTTATATTAGTTGCAAACTATTGAGGAAGCAAACCCCGTGTTTGCAGGGAGCCCAGGACCACAGGTCGGGAAATGAGGTACATGAGTGGGAGGAATGGGATGGGTAGGTACGTGCTGGACCCCTCTGAAGATTTCTTTGCGGGGAGCCCTGGCACAGTGTGTGTTACAGCACTGCTTTATATGTTCTCTCTGATTCTCTGGATCCATTGGCCATGCAGGTTCTGATTTAATACCCCAAATCCATATTTTGCTTTGACACAGGCAGCTAATAAAAAATAGCTGTAGTCACTACTGCTTTCTTTCATAGACTTCACAAAAGAAGCCTTTCACCTCATTGTGTCTATATATATATCCGTCAGTACACAGCAATAACTGATCTGCGCTGTGCTTAATTGGAATTCATATCAGCTAAAGATGACCGCAGGCATCTGGAAGCTGTGGCAATATGTTTCACCTTCTTTTCTGACCGCACACTTGGGTATCTGAAAAAGAAAAGCACCTGGTGTGTCTTTCTTAGCGCTCATGCTCAATTCCAGGACGCTCTCCTTGTGATTTTTGGAACTCTGGCATCTCACAACCTGTTTAGTAGCATCATTTAAATTGTACTGTAAGAATCATTAGGAAAGATACCTACAAGGAGAGTAAGTTATTAGCTATTCAAATCTTTTACCGCCTGCTCTCTCCTTTTTTCCCATGCTGTGTTTTTCTGTCCCTACCCTCTCATTTATCTACCTTAAATTTGTTGAAAAAGAAAGGTCACATCTAGCACTTGCTAGGTAAATGTTTTGATGCAGATATCCCTCAGAGCTGTTGTTTTTTTTCTCAATTTTCAGGTAAGCAGATCTGAATGTGTTGGTGCTATCTCTTGCCTTATTCACTGCCAATGTAGTTATATATTTAAATAGAATGTACTGTTACCCTGTGCTAGTATAACGTGTGTGTTTGATCCAGGAACTCTAATATTGTTCTTATAAACAGAGCTTTACATTAGGCCAATCTCACAAGCAGTGCTTTTAAAAAGTGTAACCCCCCCTCTTGTGGCTCCCATTGACTTTAGTGGGAAATGTGTACACGCTAACATGACCCCTATTTTAAGCCAAAAATGCTCTGATAAGACTATTTGGGTTGAGAAGTGTTCACACTTTTTTATCGTTTGTTATTTTTATTCCTGCCTTAATATTATAATACCATGATTTATATACTTAAAGGGGACCTTTCACCCTAAGAAATAGTTAGTTGAGCAAAATAAAACTTACTTACTTTATATAAATAATATAAATCTTGTTTCCTTCCGTCTTGGAATTACTCAATTAAAGCAAGCAGGCAGGCACCATTTTGTGGACACTGTTATGAAGGCAAGCTGTGTATCATGCCAAAATCTTGTTAATTTGCCAGAACGGGGGACCAGGTGCCCATACCCATGCACTGGCTACACAATTAGATGGTGAGGAGGGAGGGGAAAAGTGAGATGTGCAGTGACATCTACATAGTACTGAACGGAAAGCTAAGGCATAGAGGCGGGGAAAGCATTATATGATTGACAGCTGGGATTTTTAAATGCCTTTATAATGGGTTTGGATGTGTTAATATAAAAATGAATTTGGGTTTCATGTTTAATTTGAAAAGGACTTTTATTATACAGCTTTTTATGTCTGGGTGACAGGTCCACTTTTGATTTTTATATGACTTATGATTTACATTATATATGTGTGTGTGTATAACACATTTACTCAGTGCTTTACAGAGATTATACATTGTGCACTGATCAAGTGGAACTTACAATCTAAGGTCCTTATCACATTCACACACACAATACGGTCAGTTTAATTAGGAGCCAGTTAACCTGCCGGTTTTGGAGGTAACTCACAGAGATACTCAAGAAAAAACCTAGTAGTGCCCAAACAGACCGTGCACAAGCATGAATTAAACTGCTTTAATGCCTGCTTTAAATTAGATTTTAGTTAGTCTTCAGTTGTGACTTTTAAGAAGGTATAGCAGGGTAAAATTGCTGTTTAAATGTATAGCAGTTGGTCTCCTTAATCTCATGCCCCAAGGGCTTGCGGAAAAACAGAGACCAAGAATCAGCCCCTATGGTGGCATCAGCCTATTTTCTTTCCAGCACCCGGAAGCAATGCGTCAGCCTGGGGGCAGGCACACATGGTGGATATGGGCTTGGAAATACAAACTCTTGCCAATTCTTTGCCAATATCCACTGTGTGTGCCTGCTCTTGGGACGACACAATGGTTCCGGGTGCTGATAGGGTTGGAGGCTGATGCCAACGTAGGGGCTGATTCTCTTCTTATGTTTTTCTGCAGGCTGAGATCAGTCTTGGATAGCATCAACTTTATTGTGTAGTCTAAGCCTCCTTTAATCTTAATTGTTCTTCAGCTATGCAGATATCTTTAAGCGCTAAGTCCTTGTTACAAATCACATTGAGTTGCTTTTGTCTTTATGCTGATGTTGAACTGAGAGGCTGTATAAAGAACTGAATTATAGTAGGTGTGAGTTGTGAGAAGCCACAGAAAGGATTGGTCAGCTTTCCAAACTATCACATTTTATTGAAATATGCATTGACAGTACATCTTCCACAAAATTCTTTGGCTTTGAATTAGGGATGTGTGATACATGCCCAGCCAGATGTTGGGTACTTTAAACTCCCAGAATCCTAAGCCAGCTGTTGCTTGGCAAAGGATGATGGATGTAATAGTTGCCAACAGCTGGAGGAACTTGAGTGTAACATGCGTGCTTTAGATAGCACTGGCTAGAGTGAGTCACACAGAAGTATATCCAATTAACACGTTCTTCTGCAATACGATTGATGTCAGTAATTTAGAGCTTGCAAAGTAAGTTTTTTTGCTACATTTATCTAAAGAACAGATTACACAAGATAAAGCAGAAATGGTGACTCTAATAACCACAGATGCCAAAAAGATCTTGCTTATTCCCTCATAGGAATAACGCTTATTCTGCAATGCAGTACTTTGGCTACCTGCTGTGTCCAATTGTCTTTCAATCTTCATTTCATGCCACCTGAAAATTATTTATGGAAAAACAATCTCTGAAGTAGAAACGAAAATGTAAAACGTTGTGGTGCCGTAACGGTTTAAATGAAGCCCAATAAAACAAGCATAATGCTCTTTTTGCCTCTTTCTTCAGAACGCTAATTGTCAAAAGGAAATGTCAGTGTCCTGCATAGAAACCGTTTTTTTTTAGCCCAGCCTGTGTGCTGTGATGATCTATCTTTCATGTAAGGGTGCCTCTGGCAGTACAAGGCCGGCGGAACTCTCTGTCACAGAACCAGAGACAGCGGGAGCGACAAGGCCAAGATGATTGTAGTGGGTGCCAGGGAAAACTCTGAAGCAGTGGAAAGTGTATTGGTTCTTTGGTCTAATGTGAAATATTTTAGTTCTATTTTGGACCAGTTGAATTTCATGCTGCCGCTCAATATCGAAATATAAAAGCATCCTCGTGCTTTTTTTTTTTTACAGACAGTCGTTCTGTATCAGTAAATGCCTGCACAATTTCTTCCTAGAATGTTTGCTGATGCAGTGGCACATATAGTAGACAGTATGAGATAGACACAAAGGGCGTCAGTTTTTGTTGCCATACTGTAATCAGTCTGTGGTGAAACTTTTGTTTCATCTCACATTTGTTTACCCTTCATGCTAAAACCTGCTTTTGTTTTTTGCAAAAATCAGTAGGCTAAGGCCTCAGGCACGGAAGTTGTGTGCAGTTGCAGTTCAAGGATTTTTCTCTCAGGCTAGAAGTATGTGCAGTAATGTTCTATATCCCTTAGCAGGACTTGTTATGATTGAAGCATGCTGAATTTATGCAACAACACTTTCCCTTATACTTATAGGGATGGGCTTATATATTATTTAAATAGTCCCTATAGACACCTGGAATCTGCAGCCGTATACTACTGATTATTTGTGCTGAACTATAACCCCAAAATTTTAAGTAGTCCCTACACACTCTGTGGTTGGAATTTGTTGGCATTGACCTAGATCAATAACTCCTATCTGCAGGGATAGGGATAATAAACAATATACCCTCCAATTTCTTCTTATGCCCCATCATCTTGTAAGACAATGTAGGTATTCTAAAGGCCATACACGGGCCGATATCGGTTCCTTACACCAATTCAGCAGCTTATTGGCCCTTGTATGGGCACTAACGACGGGCATGCCCGACCGACATCTGTACTGAAATCGGCCAGGTTTGAATTTTAGTCTGATCAGTCCCTGAACCGACGGACGCCTATACCCATCATTCTAAATCGATTGTTTGGCCCTAGGGCCAAATGACCGAATTAGCTCAATATCACCCACCCATAGGTGGGGATATCGGGAGAAGATCCGCTCGCTTAGTGACCTCGCTAAGCGAGCAGATCTTGGCGTGTATGGCCACCTTAACTTAAGTAACAAATAGATAATACCATCTTACATTGTGGCATGTTGGGATGGATCAAGGCAAATATTATGAAATGTCCTACTGTACAGGATGTGTTTGCTACGTGTATATGGTGCCATAAAAAACACAATTTGCACCACTTGGCACACCAGCAGTTACACCTGCCTAATGTTAAATGAGCCTATATTCTCATCAATAGTGGTAGCCAGCACCTCAGATTTTGTTGCTGGGACTGTTTCTTAAAAAAGTTTCTAAAAGTTAAAACAGTCAGAATGTGGGGGGTCAACTTATATGTCATTAACATACATAGAAAGAATGCCAGCAGCATTTTATAAAGGTCAAAGGGATTTATTTGAACTTCACCACTGTAGATTGGCCGATGAATTACAGTGTTGTACAAGGGAGGCATGGAATTCATATCGGAGGAAAAGGCATGTTTGTATAGAGATTGCCTCTTTGTTATCTCATTTTTACAAGGTTGCTACAGCTGGAATTTGTCTAACATCCACAAACCCTTTTTAATTTAGTATTGTGGTTAGATTTTTGCAATTAAGTTACACCGCAAATGTGGAGAGGGAACACAAAAGGGATCTGCAGTTGAAAGCCACAGTTTCCTGCCAAAATCTTTTCCGTAGACCCTCCACTGATAAAACGATAAACAAAGACCAGTTTTCCTGCTCACCCTTTAATTTCCCAGAAAATAGTTGTGTAAAACACCGCACACTTCCTTCTACAGATGAGAAGCAGTTGGTGGCTACAAAGGTGGAACCCCTCTGCAACCACTGCTACCTTAGGGGGAGATTTTTATGTCTTCAGTATACATTATTTTTATTAATTATTTTATAGAGAAACAAGCAAAACACGAGAACCATGAAATGTATTCAAACAGTGCTAAACAGCATTGTCTGCAATGTTGCAGCAGCATCTGCAAATAAAGTATTCCTAGGGCAAATGTGGGCCCTCTTGAAATTTGAACAATTATAAAAACTTGATAAATAAAGGTTAGGTGGAATTTAGGAATTGGCAATCGTTTTGGCCATGTACAAAAGTCAGTTGACAGCCAGTGCATGGCTACTATGTGGATACCAAAAGAATGTCTATGAGAATCCAATTGATAAGAATGTGGAATATGGTCATGATGTCATTAGATAGCCAACAAGGATGAAAGAAAACAGGGGAGTTTGAGCTTGATTTGGGAATCTGTATTTAACAAAATCTAGAGTTCTGCAAAACTGAGTAAAGTTTGACGTGCATATCTATTTACTTGCCTTTTGACCTTACTGCATTGATAAGGCTAACTTTAGAAGTTTGTCTGATTAAACTCTCTTTTTGAATTTCTGTTGTATATCTGTCTGTATAAATGTGAAGTAGACAGATATAATATTGGGCCCAAAATACTGTAAATTAGGGCCTTTAAAGACCAGTATTCAAATTTTAGTAAAGTGTGAAGAAAGGAATGCTGGAAGGTGGAGGGCCACAGATTTCTTTCTCTGGGATTAAATGCTAGACAATAAGAATCCAATAAACCCATAGTATAAGTATGGGAGGATAAATCAAATCAGTACATACATACAGATATTCAAACTTCTTTGGAGACTAAAAACCATCGGTGGCACACAGAGAGGAGGGTACTCTAGTTAGCAAGTAGATTAAAAATTCCAAGATTTGCTGTTTAACGATGTGAATAATGTTTATTATGCACAATTCAGTATCCATAAACTTCTCTTTAATGCAGGCATGGAGAACAGCTTTGCATTTCAACTGAGCTTTGGTTACTTTATTTAAGGGGCCCAATATGTTTTTATGCTATAACATTTTTCAGAATGCCGCACGTGGAACGGTTTGGATGCAATGGAAATGGTTCATTTATTTTTACAGAGCTGTTTTTAATTGTGTAAAAATGGCTCTTTATTTTTGCTTCCAACCTGTTTAAAAGCTGTAAAAATTTTCTCACTGAGCATCAGTTTTGCTTTGGATTACTCACAGAAATTAAACAAGACACAGCATTTGTAATAGAGTCAGGTAAAAAAGAAGTTGCAACATTTTAAGTTTATAGAAAATCTTTTGAAATACTTGTACCCTGTGTTATAATGGGGGCCTGGAAAGACATGATGGTCCTGAATCATGGACCACAGGTAGGGGTTAACCAAAAATAGGTGATGTTTTGGCATGCTTGGGATATTTGTGGTCAGAATAGGCATGGCCTGGGCATATCAAGGGCATACTCATATGTGACTCATATAGATTAGCTGTTTTTTACTACTTTTTTACTATTACATTCTACTTAGTTGGCCAGCTAAGTCTCTACAACTCTAGGGGGCTGATTTACTTACCCACGAACGGGTCGAATGGAGTCCGATTGCGTTTTTTTCGTAATGATCGGTATTTTGCGATTTTTTCGTATGTTTTGCGATTTTTTCGGATTCTTTACGAATTTTTCGTTACCAATACGATTTTTGCGTAAAAACGCGAGTTTTCCTATCCATTACGAAAGTTGCGGAAAAAGTTGCGCATTTTGCGTAGCGTTAAAACTTACGCGAAAAATGCGCAACTTTTCGCGTAAGTTTTAACGCTACGAAAAATGCGCAACTTTTTACGCAACTTTCGTAATGGATACGAAAAACTCGCGTTTTTACGCAAAAATCGTATTGGTAACGAAAAATTCATACAGAATCCGAAAAAATCGCAAAACATACGAAAAAGTCGCAAAATGTTCGTTTTCAAGTCGGAACTTTTCCAATGCGGGTCGGATTCGTGGGTTAGTAAATCAGCCCCTAGATCTTAAAAACCAGACACATTTGGGTAATAATAGGTGACCCCTCTTTTTCAAGTACATTATTTTGTGTACATCTGTTTTTTTTGGGGTTTTTTTTTGCTGCTTGGGGTATGCCAATATCTTGTTGGTTTCTGTGACTGCACTGTAAAAGCCACTGCTTGGTGAATGAAGCTGCAGTTCAGTCCTCAATTGCCTTAACAGTTTTGGGTTTGGAAATTCTTATATGTAATATAATATGGATTAAGCATGTACTTTGGAGACCACAACGTTTTAAATGGTTACTCATATAATGTTTTTTTAATGTTTTGTGTGATGTCTTATATTGCCAATGGATACATCAGTTTTACACCTAAAAATATAGATTTGGGGCTAAACACATGCATTCCACAGACAAACTTTAATTGTATGCACAAACTTCCATTGCAAGGGAATCTTTGATTGTATGTATTTCTAATGTTATTTTTTACAATTCTTGCTGTTTGGAAAGATGTATCTGCACATCATGTATTATTTTTGAATTGCTAATCTTGTAGGAACCACAAATGCAGGTCTCTTATGTTTATCTGTGGGGCTCTTATGTTTTCATTTTATGGGTGACATAATCCACTTTCTGGGTCTTCACATTACTTTTTGTTGTGGATGCTGGATACTCTCAAGAGGTTAGTTCAGTTCTTTATTTATTTGGAACATGGTCAGCAGCATTCAGGAATGAAAAAAACTATGGCAGTAATGGGCCATGATCTTTTCGAGGCTAATGAATAGCAATGTTCTCTGCCAAATCGAGGTGAACCCAAGCGAGGGGAGAAGTTCTGTAGTGCTTCTATCTACCTGAGCCAGTCTCCATTCTTTCCCCACCCTTGCGACATTCTATCTGATGGGAACTGCAACAGATAGCACAAAAAGCCCTTTGTGAAAGGCATTATCATTGTACAAAGCACTTGGAATTGAAAAACCCCAAGGGGTTACTGCCACTGATGTGTGTGTGTGTTTTTTTTTTTTTATCATTTCAAACTTGCATTAGAGCGGGATCGAGATACATGGTGCCCTAATTTCAGCTCATTTGCATGTTAGAGAGAGCTGAGTAATTGGTGTTTAACCAGAACAAAAGAGGATCTGTTTGCAAAAAGAAAAAGAATTCTCGAAGTAGACCCTAATGCATATACTGGCTTTGTCTTTCCTCTCATTAGGAATTGAATAGGATGGCCTGGTAATTAGGATGTGGATGGCACTGCTATGGGTTTGATGCTTTCCGAGCTAATTGGTTTGAAAATTATATTTGATGTGGATCTGAGGGATGTTGGCAAAACGCCTTGTTGGGACATGGACATCCTGTGCGCACATTACAATACAGTGTTCCGCTGGAAACAGTTGTGATGGCCTCTTTACCTCACACAAAAATAACAGAGGGTGACGGTTATGGAAATTGTTGCTACTCTATTTCCAAACATGTGGATTCATTAGTCCACTTGCATGGATGCAATGTGTTCCTCCTGCAATGCCATGTGCCATGGTCCAACCTAATGATAAAGATTCTGTAAAAGTTCATTACAATAAAGTACTGTGTGTTTGTAAGGTACAGTGGGCCAAATCCTCTTCTTAAAACTTCCCTGTCTTGCCAGTTTAGAGTAAGTAGGTTTTCTCTAACTGTCTGTATTTTTTATGGAAACCACCTGTATGTTTACAGGGGGGGGGGGGGGGCAGACAGAAGTGTCTGGTTTTGCAGAGGATGGACTTTCTGAAAAATGGATGGTGTTTTGTTTTTGGTTAATTTGGGGTGGGGGGGCATGTTCAAGTTCAGTTGTGTTCTATGTAGCCAGTTTTTTTGCTTGTTTTTTTTTAAATTTGGGCACCATTTTACTAAGTTGGCAGGGCCCACTATGAAGGCCTTGACTTCCCAGGAAGAGGGACCTGCAAGCTACTAATTCAGGGCCTATGTCACTGCTAGCTCCCCCTAAGGGTTTATAGTACTTCAGATTCGCAAGGGGTGTGATATGGAAAGTTGTGGCCAGACAGTTACGCTGGCATTCAGTGATATTAATATTTTTTTTATATACAGTGTCATTATGCAGTGATATGTGTATGTACAGTGTTGAATATTCATTTTTGTGCAGTGATAGTCTAATGGCAAATTAAAGGTCAACGCCCAAATTATACAACATGGACATGCAAGGCACCTTGTTTAGGGAGTAGTTATAAAACTATAGATGTATGGCTAGATTTTGAGAATGGGGAAGGATTTTAGCCTGTAAATTGTTGCTTTGTGCTATTGCTAATGCAACCATACAATTACATGTGGTGTGTGTCCTTTCACATCATTGGGCCTTTTCCTATAAGTTGAGTGGGTTCTATTTTTCAGGGTGCTGTGTAAAAAGAGGTGGTGTAATAAGACTATTTCTTGGTACAATAATGCATATTTAACTTCAATTGTGCTGCTTAGTGCTTATTAGAGATGTAGCTCAAGAGAATTGCTTTAAATTCACTCCATAATAAGTAAGACATGCTTTTTTTCTGTAAGAGAATGCAGCTCTTGCATAGGAAGATATACTGAAGTTCTGCTGTCAGGAAAAAAATCCGTAGAAGCGCCATTTGAGTAAATGACTAGTGGACTAGGGAGCCTCTGAACTTGCTGATTTGTGTGACTTGCCCAGCAAACAACATTTAACACTCATCTCATATCAGTGGGTGGTGCTGGTAGGGGGGATATAAGAGGAAGCAAGGGAGAGAGAATGACTTTAATGCAATCGCTTTTAACTGCTAGCTGAGCGGATGTTCTAGTGGAGTAGAAAATACAACATGGGAGGTGTCCAGTAACTACAGGGGTGCTCAGGAAAGAGAACAGGAGGTGACTTGGCAAAAAGGGCAGCTGCCAATGAGGGGGTGAAACCTAAAGGTTAAATACCTCTTAGAATATTTTAACATTTGGTTACCGTGTTAAATACTTAATATAAATTGACTCTTTATTTTATCACGCTGTGCCAAACCTCCACGGAGCTTTACCTTTGAAGCTCTTGCTAATTCTTTGCTCATGGCTATAATCATTAGAATGTAAGTCAGCTCTGTGTAAAAGGACCTTAATGGAGCCTGCAGTATTTCTTGTCTGATCAACATCCAGAGGCCACCGATTATGGACCATTTCAATAAGTGTAGAAGCAGACTTTCATTATTTATGTAGTTTGTGTGCTTGCTGAGAAAAATGGGTAACTAGTAATTTAGATTTTTTTTTTGGTCGTTCACTGTTAGATATCTATTTCTGTTGTCGTCGTGACTTTTAATAGTCAAGACAGACATATCTTCATCTACTCTCGTGGAGTGATTAGCGATTTAATGGGTTGTTTCTAATTACAGGAGCTGAATGATATTCTCATAATGCCTTAAAGGCAAATTATAATGGAGAAAGTTTTTCTGATGATTTTAAAGAATCTATCATAGGCTTGTTTGTATTATTCATAAATGTTTTTTTTTTCTCCACATCAATACTTTAAATAATTAACTGTATTTTTATTGGTTTTTCCAGAAATTTCCACAAGTAGTTTCATTTGTACAATTACAAAAATATAAACATACTTAATATGACACCATTCAAACCATATGCTTTAAAAAATGTACACATTAAACTTAGTTTCTGTGTATGTTTATTATATGCATGTTTGGGTTCCTTCATGATGCTTCAAGGTATCTGAACAGTCCCAAAGTGTATATGAGTAAGCTCTAACTGATAGCAATCTGCCTTCAGGAAACAAATGTCATTAATGTAATTAATACCCATTTAGTTAATGTCAATTTCTGTTAACTCGGCACATTTAAAAAGGATGGTAATTACACGTGACATAATTCTGTATACGTCATTGACTGGAATTTGCAAACTAGGATAGCCTGTTTTCTACGTAAAGTTTAAACAATAATAGAGAAACTGGATGTGAGTGGAGGAGTGATTATTGTAAAGTAAAGTACTGTGATCGTAAAGTTAAAAAAAGTAAAAAGACATTAGTTTAAGTAGATAAAGGCAAATAAAGTAATGCTGAGAAAGCAGTTGAAAACAGCTGTAAAAGTAAAGGATCCCCTTCCTATTTTCAGATATCCCTGCTATCATTATGGGTGACTTCAATATCCTCATCAACGCTAAAGAGTCACCTACCTCCAAGCTGCATAATCTACCTTCTCCCATGGGCTCAAACAATGGGTCTCAGCCCCCACCCACGCACCATCATGATCATACCCATGACTTCATCTTTACTCAACTCTGCTC
Source organism: Xenopus tropicalis (assembly GCF_000004195.4). NCBI lineage: Eukaryota > Metazoa > Chordata > Amphibia > Anura > Pipidae > Xenopus > Xenopus tropicalis. The sequence continues at coordinate 104,314,635 of NC_030678.2, read as the reverse complement.
TCTAACTAACCTCTTAAACTCTCTTTTCCCTCTCTCTGATCACCATCTCCTCACACTAACAGTCTCCCTCTCGCACACTTCTCCTCCACCTCCACCACATTAATCTTCAAAATCTCTCATCCACTGTACAGCCTGTGCTTTCCTCTATCTCTTCATTCACTGACCCTGAACTTGCTGCATCTTTCTACATTGACACAATCATCACTGTCCTGGACAGCTTTGCTTCCCCTCCACAGACCACCCATGTCGCACCAACAGACAAGCCTGGCACACAAAACAAGTCCAAATGCAGTCCTGTAGACTAAAGGCATACATGGGCTGATTGTAGCTGCCGATATTGGTCCCTTAGACTGATTCGGCAGCTTATCGGCCCGTGTAGGGCCGCACACGACAGGCCTGCCCGACCAACATCTGGCCTGAAACTGGCCAGATATCGATCGGGCAGGTTAGAAAATTTAGTTGGATTGGGGACTGCATCGGCTCGTTGCTGCGGCGTTCTAATTCGATCGTTTGGCCCCAGTAGGTGGGGGATATCAGGAGAAGATCCGCTCGCTTGGCGACCTCGCCAGGCGAGCGGATCTTAATGTGTATGGCCACCTTAAAATGCCATTGGAGAAAAAACAACTCCAATACTAACTTCCAATACTACAAAAAATGCAGTATATAACTTCAGGAAGGCTTTGTCCTCTGCACTTCTCCACTATCAAATCCACACAGTCTCACAATCCCAAACAACTTTTCAGCACTTTCAACTCCATGCTGCATGCACCCACCCAACCTGCTGCATAATTTCAGAGGAGTTTGCTAGTTATTTCCTAGACAAAATTAAAGAAAATGCGCAAGGAAATAAAGCTGAGCCCAAGGTACAGCACACTAGCATAGATTTCCTCAGATGCTACTTCTCTTAAATCTTTTCCCCCACTAACAGAGGAGACTGTCTCTCTTCTCCTGTCTAAATCTCATCTTACCACTTGTCTATTGACCCTATTCCTTCTCATCTCATTCCTCCTTCTTTACCTATATTTACTTCAACTCTGGCAACACTTGCATATTCCCTCACTCATTCACATAAACACGCATTCATTAAGCTTATACTTAAAAAAACCTTCTTTGGACCCTACACTACCCTCTAACTCCCAACCAATCTCTCTAATCCTTTTCTTCTCAAAACTACTAAAACAGCGCATACACAATGAACTCTCACACTATCTAACTTCTAACTCCCTACTTGACCCGCTTCAGTCTGGCTTCTGCCCCCACTACTCTACAGAAGCAGCCCTCACTAAAGAATGAATGAGAATGACTTGTTTTCTGCTAAATCAAAGGGCCACTATTCTCTATTAATCTTGTTTGACCTTTCATCACTGTTAGGATGAAGACACACTGAGCTACTAGTAGCAGCTACTTTTTCACGGCTACTAAACGCCAAAAAAATACCCTGCCATAGACAATACTGAGAAGTGCCTCTGCTAAAACACATGTAGAGACTGTTATCAGTAAATGATCAGCATTGTCTATTTTAGTAGCCACGACAAGTAGCTGCTACCAGTAGCTCTGTGTGTCTTCATCCTTAGTGTGAAAAATAATAATGTAACCTCAGGTTTGCAAGTTCGCTGTCTAGGAGTCCCACTTGACTCTACCCTCTCAGACATTCACCACATTCAAACACTCACTAAATCCTGTTGCTTTCAACTTAGAAACATCTCTCGCATTTGCCCTTACTCACTCACAAGACTGGCAACATTTTCATCCACACCCTCGTCATATCTCGTTTAGACTACTGTAAGTGCTCTGTAGACTTCTGCTGTCTAAAAAGATCCCGATCCATCATGAATAGTGCCGCCAGACTCATACACCTCATACAGTCTCTGCTCTGGTTACCTTTTCATTCAAGCCTATAATCTAAGCCCTCAGCAACTGCCCACTAAACCTACTCTTTGCTCACACGCTCACTAACCACTGGTATTCACCTCTTACTCTACACTTAACATCACTTTACAAATCAACAGGAACTCTGCCCCCTCCATGGTTACCTTCACCCTATGTCTCAGTTGCTCTCCCTCTTAGAATGTAAGCTCTTGTGGACAGGGCCCTCCCCCTATTTTCTCCTAACAATATCCAAAAGAAGTAATGGAATCATTTTTAGGTAAACATTTGTCTGCATATGTTAATTGTTTGGTCTTGTATTTGTAACCCTTTACTCTGTAAAGCGCCAAGTGAATTGATGGCGCTATTCAAATAGCAATCATCATAGCTGTAAAACCTAACACCTCGGACCTAAAGCCTAGATATATACGCAGTGAGGTTATGGGTGGAATGTAGTACCCCAATGTCTCATACACGCAGCCAAGCATTCTACAATTTTTGTGACATGCGACTAGAAGCAGTTGTTTGCTGGAGCATAGGAACAAGATTTACCATGCAAAATGTTGCAGCAATTCCTGCCAAAAATTGTAGTTTTTGTGCCATGCATTATATGGGCCAGCAGTAACAGTAAGTTGAAGATTCAGCCATGTGGTATTAAAGCCATCTGTGATTAGTGGGCTTGTAAAATTTGTTGCTTTTTCAGAACTTAATTATTAAGAATTGCAGTTAGTGTGCTTGTACAAATAAAAGGGGCATCTAATGTTCAATAAAAACTGAATAAACAGTGCTCTGAAATGCATTTCGGTTACATTAATTAGAAATCCTTACCAACATGCATTATCTTATTATTTTGCTCTGGAATTTTCCCATCAATATTGCACAACTAGTACATAGCACAATTCAATTAATTATATTTTATTCATGTTCGGATTAAATACCTTTTAACTTTACACGCTAACACTTTGGTTAAATATCAAGCTGAAAACGCACCCATATCATTAGAAAAAGAGCTTTTGGGCATGAATATCTAAGTTTGTTATTATAACAAAACAGTTGGTGCATTCTAAATCACAAGCCTTACATTTACTAGCTCTTTCCGATCACCCTACTTTCAGAGTTTGATTTGTGGGACCCATCGGACCTCTCGTGCAATAATCCATCACCCAAACACCTGGCTACATATGGCACAAGTTATAAAGCAGCACATTAGTCTGAGCTGAGCCTCTGAAACATGTGACAAGAGTTAAGTGGCTGGGCCCCACTTTGATCTTATTGTTTTTTTCCTAAGTTCATTAAGGTTTAATCTAGTGACAAGAAAAGAAAGCAAATGTGTTTATGAAAGCCCAGGAACTGGATGTATTCCACTTTAGCCTTTCAACTTGTAAACAAGGGAAGAGGGTTTATGACCTTCTAAATTTAAAGGGGGTTAGCCAGTGGCTGCATTATTTCTGCTATGTGTGTCTATTCTTTGTTTGCAATAAATGTTGCCTTCTACATTCTTTGTTTGCAATATATGTTGCCTTCTACATAACTGGCGAAATCTGTAGCATGGGTCAGTTAAGCAGTGATATCCTTAGGACCGATAATTCTTCTCAACGGACATGGCACTTTGGATTCTCTGAACTCTATACCCTTTTTCTCACTATAGCTTAAATTAAGGTTGAATGCAAGAGGACCTGCCTTAGTTGATATCCATGATCGAAGATGGATCTTGACATTGGTTAGTCTCCTCAACCCTTTGCCTAGGTCTGTCCAAACAGTGTTCTTCCCATTTCTCTTACTGTTAGCCAGCTTACTATAGAGATCATTGTTTGTTACTAAAGAGTCAGGCCTTTTTCTTGGTCATGTCCTTTAAATAAGTGGCCAGTCTATTGATATGACTTAAACTGGTGTTATACAGTGGTTACCGGGTAGGTTAAAGCAACTCCACGCTAAAGTGGCATACTTAATAACTCAGAAATGTTGCATTCTTTATGCTGTGGGCTTTCTGCAGCTGTGAATGTGTTCTTGGGCTCCGTGGTTCAAGGTCCCCTCTGTTGTTGACTCCTGTTATTATTCTAAGGCTTCATTAGTAATTCTTTTCCTCCAGATAATCTTCAGGTTGCTTAGTTTATTCCACAGATTTAAAAGGTCTTATTTCTAAGACTGCAATTAAACAATAGTTTTGTTATTTATTGACTGATTTTAATGGTTTTCTTAAAAAATAACACACTTTCTAAATACACACTTTTGTGTTTGTGCCATGCTGCCCGCTTATGAGAAAAAACTCAAGATTTCCTTACACCATTTAATTGTGTGTAATTCCTCACAGACCTTACATTAGATTGTTGAGATTTTTTGGATCCCCAACAATTCAATTTGAAATTATTTTAAGTTGCTTGAGCATTTTAAATGAGATTACTTATATAACACTTGATCAGACAATAAGCGCAGTCGGAAAAGGTGAATTGCAGTGGTGCTCCCTATGATGAAAAGAACTTTCCTGAGTCAGAGTCCTCGGAGTCACTCTCCCCATCACTGTCATGCTGAACAGCAGGCTGTTGATATTGTTTAGGCTTAATTAGAGGTGTCATTTAACTAGTATGGTGGAAAGGACTTCTCTTTCTCTTTCTGCATTTTAATTGGGCTGCTTTATCTTGACATCTTAAGTCGATGGGGCACATAGAGTATGAACACTTTAAATCTTTCTCCTCGCAATGGGGGGCTGTCCAGAAATGTTCTGCTTTAGTTATTCTTCTGGGAGACTAACGTTTTCACATGTAAAGATGATATGTGTCACTCCAGCTGTTTTGCGACTACAACTGCCAGTGGCCTACCTCTGCTTCAACTGGTAGTCAACTTGGCAATGACACAAATTTAGGGGCCAGTTGGCACACTAAGCACATCTGTTCAATGCACCTTGTTGAAAGACAAAGCTTGGTCACTGCTTTATGCACAGAGTTGGTGTTTAATGAACAGAAGTCTATGTTGCTAAATTAGGAGAGCAGCAGTGCACTATGTAAGGTGATGTGACAGGGAGCGGAAGCAGAGTCTGATTAGAGCTTAAAGTACTAGATTGATAAGACGAGTGCACAGCGAACCATTCATTTCTGCTTAACAGTTCACAGGTGCTTTCTTCAAAATGCTGTCTGAAAAGAATTTGTGAAAATCAATCAAGGAAGTTTAGTTCAGAAGCAAAGAGCGATGACGACAATTATGCCTTAAACTACCAACTATACCAATATATCAAAAAATAGAAACCAATCGGATGTAGGTTTCATTGGCCCCTTTAAAAAAATTGCAACAATATTTTGTGTAATTAAAATAACACAGTGTTAACAATGTAATAATCATCATGAAAATTATGTATTTACTTAAACTGATATGATTATGGGTGATAATGCTACTGTGTAGATTTTTTTACATTTGATTTTTCTTTATCGGAATACATATACAATACAAGTCCAAACAAGTCTGCACTGTTTGCCGAGGGACAGAAGGGACACACAGTTGTGTGTTACTTTTTCAAATTCTTCCATTGCTATAGTCATTATTTTCCCTTTCCATTTCCCAGTGAGAAAATGCAAGCAGAATTACTGCACTGTATGTATAATCATTACCTTTCCACACTAAGCAGAAAGTGTAGCTTGAGAAATGGCAAATGTCCTGCCAAAAACGAATAGTGACATATATATATATAATGTTTTGCAAAGCAAAAAAAGTCAAATTGAACAAAAAAAACACAGACACCATATATTTTAGCATTTAGAATTGTGGTTGTTGTGTACTTTATTGCTGCATAATAATTGATGGATAAATATTGGCCTTCAGTTTTGCATGCCTGTGCATTTTTATGTTTATGCACTTTTACTTTTTTATTATACATATTATATATGTATATGATATATTTTATTTATAGCAGTAATTTCTTTAAATACCGGAAGGTAATAAATGTGTGTAGTCTTTTTTTAACATACAAATATATATCTGTATAACTGTAGGATTTTTTTTAGTTAGAGTGTTAGTCGTATTAGTTTACACCATGTGCTGGCTTTCTATTTGAAAGGTTAAACTGTATTATCATTGACTTTACCTTCCATTTTATATAGTGTACTCTAGTTCTAGCAGCCCTTCCAGCTGATATATTTGAAATTTGAATGGTTTCTATTTTATCATTCCTCAATCTTCACTCTTCTAAACTATGCAAGATACAAGTCTTGAAGCTTTGTCTGATAAGGTTTGATATGTAGGTCTTGGACTATTTTAGTTTAGCCATTTCTGTTTTGCAATACATATTTGTACTAAATATTCAGGATCAGGTCTCAATAGTGCAAATTGTGCTCTTTCTAATACAAAACTCTGTTAATAGCAGAATACTACATGTGTGAAGAATAAAATCTCTTTTTTCAGACTGTTAACAGGACCAGTTCACTGTATGTTAGATCTGTCCCTTTCATCATAAAACAGCCCCACAGGTCCTAGGAGGGCTAGGGATAAATGATGCAAAAATTATAAGGGTATTGGTATCACAGTATGAACTGAAATGTGTGGTTGGAATATTAGGGAGATAATTCAATTTTCATGCTATGTTTTGGGGTTTTTTCTGTGTGTTTTCTGTCTTTAGCACTATCTCCTTCTAAGCTTTATCTACTGTGGGTTTCCTCATATCTAAAATGACTGTTTGGCTTCTGTTTTGTTTGGATATGTGGGCACACTTTATCTGCTGTAATAACAAACATCAGATAATGCCAGGGAAAAATAATTTTCTATGGTAAAAATCAAAAGTTATCGTGTGTTTGAGACCTCAACCATGTTTCTTTTCCTGAAATATAAGGATTTAGAAGCATTGCACTGCAACCCAAATACAGGTATTGTATTTTTCACTTTAGAATTACATAATAGGTTTGCTTAAATAAATACATAAGTCTGTTTAGTTCAACTCTCCCAAAACACTCTACATGTTGATTTAGAAGAAAGCAAATAGACCCTCCTGCTGGCAATGCATTCTTTTCTGGACCCCAAAATGAGAACCACATTACTCCCTAGATCAGTTATATCTGAAACAGATCTTATATTCTTTGTTTTTTTGCATGCACCCAACCAAAGAATCACTCATTACCATGTGTTATGGGAGTGATTCAGCACTCTGGAAGGAGTTTTTATGTTCTTCTCATGCTGGTTCCTGAGAAAAGTGACCACAGTGTATGTGAATGTGCTAGGAACTGTACATTGTAGTTTCACTGGGACGGATGTAAATGATAGTTAATCTCGGTAAATGGCTGTGGAATATGTAGGCACTATTCCTGACATTTCACATAGCATTGGAAAGAACTGTGTATCTTTGTATTCATTTTACATAGAATGCACATTTCCATGAGCATGATGCATGTGCAACATTGTGTTAGATGAATTGTATTGAGGTAGGTTTGTGAATTAAGTGTTTAGCTGGGTATATTCTCATTATTAGGCTTGCATTTTATTATCAAGGGACAAAATAAAGTAGGACCGGCAGCAAGATTTAGAGTCCCCAATCTATACTTTATCAATTAGACACAGTCTGTGAATTGTGTCCCTAGAAGTAATTGTTGAAGCTAACAATAAGCTGCTGCTCTGCAAAGTCTGTACTGCCAGTCTTGGTGCTATTTAATTAAATTTCTCTCCCTTACTCTGATTGCCCTAAAAGCACTGCTGCTCTCTACAGATTGAGTTTCTTAGCCACCTGCTGGGTTTCATCTATGTTTCCCTAGTTATAAAAAATCTGCACTTATGTTTTTGCATGTTATTCTCTCTCCTTCGCCTCACCTTGCCTTTGAGGTCACATTATGCGTCATTTTCTTTTCTCATTGGAATCACAAACCCAACTGCTGTTTTATATGTAAGAAATAGGCACCGGAGAAACCATTTCTCTGCCTTAGTTACCAGTTTAACAAGTTCAATCCTCCAAATCTATACAGCACAGTTAAAAAGAATTGTTCCCCAACTTTACAGACTATAGGTAATTCCTTAATTCAAAATTAATTACGATGCTCCAAATATATATTGCGGTTTAAATTAGGCAAAGAATGTCATTATTAAATACACATATCACCCCCTTCTGTAAATGGTGTTACACAGCAGCATGGAGCAAGGCAGTTAACAAGGTCACCATGTCATTGCTGCAAAGGCAGCACTTGCACAGCTGTAGGGGGGCCTTTTTTCCTGATAGCAGTTGTTTGGGGTGCACAGTGGGTACTACACATACATACATAATTATTATTCTTTTATGTGACCTCAAGCAATGGGTTTGCAGTAGTGTACCCCCAGGGCAACATAACCTTCCATGCTCCGTGTCTTTTTTGAGGTGCAGATGCCACCCAGATTGCGTGATATCAGAGTTCATTGTAAGAGTAGGTAAGGGAAAGTGGGGAGACAAGGGGGCTTTGCTTACTATAGCTGACCAACCGTCTACTTGCTGTTTGAATCCTGCTGGAACACCAGATTATTGTAATCATTTTAGATTTTACACTATCAACAACATAAGCCTCCCATGAGACTTGGTTCTAATGTGTTTTCTTCACAATTTCTTGAGAACTCTTCATGGAACTTTCACCTTTGCCCATTCATACAAAGGTGAAAATGACATGGCATGGCAATACATTTACACAGCTTAATCCATAGGGTTCTCACTTCAGGAAAGTGTTTGCGTGATTGCGAGAAGTAAAGAAATGCCACATTAAATTGCACACAGGTAGAGAGGCATAAACACAAGTGAAGAGTCACATTGGCCTGGTTAAGCATTAAAGGGCCGGGTAGTTTTGCCCATACACATTTTAACATTTACCAACTTGCTGTTTGTATTTCGAAGGAATGACTTGCCTTTTATTATGCTTTTTTTTCGGATAGGCCCACGTCAAAGGAAGCACCATCTATCTCCACTTGAAACCCAAACCTTCCCTGCTAGGAAAGGTCAACCAAATTACAAGACAAAAAGCACATGATTTTTGTGCTAGCTGTTTGCTTTTTTTCAATTGAGTGTATTTTAGTGGATATTTGTGGAACAGAAGGTCACTAAGTCTTGTCTACCCGTTTCACAATGGAATGGATGAATCATTTTATTTTGCTGAGATGCATTAATACCACAGCTTCTCTTCAGTGAGAACTCTCAAAATGTGACTTTTATGTTGACAGAAGAAGTCATTGTGAGTGTGTAAGCAATGCTCTAGTTCCAGTGTTGCTTCAGGTCCTTTTAGCACCTAAACCTGTTTTCTATGTATCACTTACTACTAGAATTGGCTTTGCATATGTGTCAAATGTTAGTGGGTGTTTTGGTCCCAGGTATGGAAATGCTGCTTGCGTCCACAAAAAAGCCTGACAATGAAAATCAAGATGACTTCTGCTATTGCAACATATAAACAAAAGAGCAGGATTTTGGATACTTTAATGTAAAATGGATACAACATTTACATAGAAGAAACTGCTTAAGAGCTCTTGGACATGGGCATTTCTAATTAAGACATTCACAACCTGCAATCTGTGTTTCCAGGCCTTTCCATTGGTTCAGTCTTCATCTATAGTGTGGTTGTGGTAGTTTTGTTCCAGTAACTGCTGGGGTGCTACATGTGGAAATCCTTACTTAAAGGGACAGTAAGACATTCTGTTCAGTTGCTATATGACTTTATCTAGTTAAAGTTTGCTATCTTTAGAAAGTGTATTTATTTGTGACTGCGTCCCTTTAATTTTTTCTTATCTGGAAAAAAATATTTTATGGGTAAGTTGAACTTCCAGCTGTAATTATTCAAGTTGTAATTAATATATTTTGCTTATACCTTTATTCTTATTACACTTTATGTCCAAATATGTCTAAAGTCTGCCAAACTTTGCATGTGTTTTAGAGTCGATTATTGCTGAGGTAATAAACGGCCTAGTGAGCAGCGTGGTTCAGTCATTTCCCAAATCTAAAAGACAGATGGTGTGTGTGGTGTATATACACCTTACCATACACACCTTGGCATACCCTACCAAAAATTCCTGTATATCTGTACAGGTATGGGATCCCTTATCCAGAAAACCCATTATCCAGAAATTTCCGAATTACAGAAAGGCCATCTCCCATAGACTCCATTATAAGCAAATAATTCTAATTTTTAAAAATGATTTCCTTTTTCTCTGTAATGATAAAACAGTACCTTGTACTTGATCCCAACTAAGGTATAATTAATTCTTACTGGAGGCAAAACAATCCTATTGGGTTTATTCAATATTTAAATAAATTTTAGCAGACTTAAGTTATGAAGATCCAAATTACGGAATGATCCCTTATGCGGAAAACCCCAGGTCCCGAGCATTCTGGATAACAGGTCCCATACATGTATAATGTATAAAAATATTGAAATATTGGATAATTAAGTTATAAAGATATATAAGGTGTGGGAGATATGTAAAGGAGCTAACCCTCTAAATCAGATCTGTAGGGCTCTTACAATACCCTAAGGCTAATGGCACATTTTCAGACAGAGCAAAAGTGCCCAAAACTTCTCCCTGCTGCCTCCAAGTCACCATTTTCTGGGAACGTACAAGCGCAGGGCCATTCAAACAGAAGATATAAGGAGGCATCAGGGTCTGAAAAACATTGGTTATAGTCCACCACGTCAGACATTTTGCCTAATACATAAAGTTCTCAGCTACTCAGTTGAAAGACTTTCTGGTACGCTATCCAATATATAAATAATTAGATAGTAGGGGATAAAAGAAGAGTAATGCATTTTTGGTGCATGATGTGCTTGAAAAAAAAATTTGAAGAAAAGTCTAAATATGGACAGATATTATATGGTTTGTCGATACGTAGTCATTCACTTAATAGGTATTTTTTTATATCTATGTCTTTCCATCTCTGTGTATATATGCATGTATGTATATTGACAGATGCACGTGTGCGCACGTTTTTTAAGCACATTGAAAACCACTTTTTGGTTAATTGAATGTATTTTATCCAAGGAATCTTGTGCAAGTCCTTAAGTGTGTTGTTTCATCTCAGTGATGGGTAGGAATGACTGTTTTTCATGTTTTTTGTGTTCTGCCCTTTGCATTCAACATACATGAGTTCAGTGGCATTACTGTTCATCCAAGTCTAAATATATCCCCCCAATCAATCAAGTCTGGCAGCCGTCACTGTTATGGCTGTCAGAATGAGTTAGCTCTCGAGGTGATAAACCGGGTGGCTTGTTTTTGGAGCTCGAAAATGCGTTATGCAAATTAGCTCACAAATACTGCGCGCCAGCTGCTATGACCCATTTGTAATGGGGGGAGATTATTTGTAGCAGAACATTAGTAATGTTTGCAGTGATCCCCTGTTGGGGGCATGTTTAATTTGAAACAAAAATAAGCAGAGGTGCCAAAAATCTGCGTAATAATATTTCATTATAAAATCTAAATGTTAGTTCCATAATAATCCTTATGTTGCTAGGTATATTCACTATTTTCTGCACCGAAATTATGTAACATTTTGTCTGACAGGAGTGAAATTGTAGCAGAATAATAATATAGGTGGGGTGCTTGTGTACGGGTATAAAACTCGGTTTTATGAGCTCTAAAATGCTCCCCCCCCCCATTGTCCAGTTTGTTTTTGTGTCCTACGCAGCTCAGCTTGCAGGCTCCTTCATTTCCTAAATAGTTAAAGGCTGTTTGCAGGAAGCCATTAAGGGGTTTGTTCTTTCATGTGCCGGGGTCCCAGGAGACTCGTGTTGAAATTAAGGAATTAAATAATTTGCTTGTCTTGAAACTTGATGATGTTTGAGTTGTAACATATCATCAGTGGGAGGATTTTGCCACAGCGCAAAGCGAGACTTATCCCTTTTTGAAACATGCTGACTGGACCAAAATGCTTCTGAGTTTTAATTCTGCTGGGAGCTACGGCCTAGTTCACTGGCGCATTAATGGGTGCAAATATATTGTCCTTGCATGTGCAGTTTTGCTCAGTTTAAGTTTGTAAGCTTTTTTTTCTTTTATTATAAAAGTCCAAGGCAGTGATTTTTTTTTACTGTTTTTTATTGCTGGTAATTTGGCTACAGGCAACATCATGCACACACTATAAAAGCCTCAAGGTGGCCATACACGTTAAGATCAGCTCATTTGCCAAGGTTGCCAAATGAGCAGATCTACTCCTGATATGTCCACCTAAGGTGGGTCATATTGGGCTATTTCGATCGTTTGGGCCTAGGGCCAAACCATTGATTTAAAACGATAGATATAAGGACCATTGGACTGCATCAGTGAGCCAATGCGGTCCCCGATCCAATGTGAAAATCAAACTTGCCTGAATCAGTGTAAGAGACTAAAAACAGCAGGTTAAATCTGCCCATGTATGCCTACCTTTAGAAAACCAAGTTGTTGGACCCCAAAAATTCGTATTAGGTTCTGAGAGATCACGCATAAATCTGTACAACTCCATGTGGATTACTGAGAGATGCCGTCGCTAGTTTTTCTTGCTGAGCTGCTAAAGGTTTCCCATTAAGCAGTGTGCAAAAAATGTTTTCATTTTTTCATCTACATCATATATAGTATGTGTCTTAGGAGGATGCTGGGAATTGTAGTGCCCTACAGCTTCAGCCCTTGCAGTGTCACTTTTCTGTGTTATGGAGGAAACTCATCAGCAGCATTGATCCTTCTTGAAGTGTCTTCTTTCCCACAAGCCAGCAAGACTCTCTAGTGGTGTTTTTTTTATTAATCAGATATCTTAACATAATCTATAGCACTCTATATTACACCTTGTTCATCCAACTTGAGTGGATTGAAGGAAATTGTCTTAATTAGTTTAGTGCTCCAGAATAAAGCGTTCTTGTGGTAGTGTAAAAATCATTGCTCTAATGAACTCTATAGATTATGCAGAATGACTTCTGCACTCTGGCACTTTCACATGCACGCAAGCAAATCACTTGGTTTATTACAGTGATCCGTAGCTCTGGTCCCTCTCTGCACACCTAGTAGTATTAACCTGCCGAGTTTTGCGTTATTTAAAAAGGCATTATTATGGCAGAAAATAGAGCAAAGTTAAAGTGACAAGTTTAATTATAGTGCTCACATGTTAAAGGGGAAACCAGTCACCTTTTTTTTTTAATGCTTTACTTTGTACAGTATGGTAAGTTTTATTCTGCAGGTTAATTTGCTATTAATATAAAACTTGTTTTACTGTTTTCCTACAGCTTCCCATAGTTTTAACCCCTGTACTAAACAGAAAAGGCAACATTAACATGATATATGCCATACACCTTAGGTAAACACAGGCCAAGAATTAGCCCACACAATGACATCAGCTTTTCCCTGTGTCTGCTCCCAGAGCCACTGCATCATCCTGGGTGCAGGCACACAGAGTGGATTTTGGTACTGAAATGCATACTTGCATGTTGGTGCCAAAATCTGCTCCGTGTGTTTGCACCTGGGCCAACGGGAGTGGCTTTGGGTGCAGGAACAGGGAGAGGCTGATGCGAGCATGGCAGATGATTCTTGTCCTGCATTTATCTGAAGGCCGACAATCATCTAACTCTGTCATAAGCCTCACAGTGAGGGACAGGCGTAGAATGCCCTTTCCCTTAGACTAATTCCAGTCGGTGCTGATTTTCAGGCTATGGCACACTAAGCAGATTTTGGCATCAAAAAGTGGCAAATGTGCATTTCATGCACATGGAAAGGCTGACATCAGCATAGGGGCTGATTCTTAGCCCGTGTTTAGCCGCAGGCCAAAAACCAGCCTCCTGTGGCATAGAATCAGTAAGGTGCATACATGCAGTACTGCAGCAAGTACCTGCAGTGGCATTGGGTAAGACCATGCTGCTAACAGGGGGATTTTTCAAATTGAAGAAGCACTGGCTGTCAGAAAACACTGAGCAATGGATAGGACATGGGAGTGAATTACCAGAAAACACCCATATATTCTTTACCCTTTCAGAAGCAATCTCAAGTTTGCCTTTTGTCTTTTCTTGGCCAACAGCCCTTTTAAACCTACCCACCATGATACTGTCAGTAATAATTTGTTTGTCTTTCTATTGCTAGAACGTAGCAGTGTAAAGAATAATTGGACTAATAATATTGGTAGGTTGGTAGTAAATAGTAGAAGCGATGTAATTAATGAATCACTGGAGAAAAGTATATTTTGTCATGAGTTTGGCAAATTTGCAAAGAAATTGTCAGAAAAGATCGGTTCATCCCTGTTGAACAGAATCAGCCCCTTCCATTTCTGCTTGGATGCTATCCCATTTAAATACTTTTCTTATAGTAGTGCAGTCCTCCCTATGGCTCTGCATCTACTTTGTCAGCTCTGCAAACACTGAGAATGACTTCTTTGTTCTACTTTCGGACTTTCTCTGAAATTAGTTCCATCTTGAACTTTGTAGAATCCTGTAATAAATAAATTTCAGTCTTTGTAGGCTAACAGTCACAGTGCCGCCTGAGGCCCCTAATAGCAAGTTTAACCCCGTAACAACCACAAAAAATACATATACTTTGTACTCTGGTTCATTGTATTCATTGTCCAGCTGTGGCTGCAAAGACAGTTTTATGGAGTCACAAAAGGGCCAGATTTAGTTAGGTCCTTGTTCATTTTTGAATTTGACCGTTTGTTCTTCTTTCTGAATAAATGAAGATATTTTATTGGTCCGTTTAAATTCTGTCCTTGTGATTGTGTGTTATTAAGTGGTCAAGCAGTCAGTAGAAGGGGTGATTTATAATGTGTGTCCTGTTTCCTCTGCCCTTTCAATGGTACAGAAACCACGGCCCCTTGTCACATACTTTTAGCACTTCAGCATATTAAATTCAGGGGTTCTGTGAGCAGATGAATCTTTGTTTGGGCTCCAAAGAGCTAAGGGATACTTGTTTCATTATAGAGCATCGTACATTGCTAAAGACTAAAGTACCCCATAGCAGGGTTTTTGTGTATTACCTTTCAAATCCTTTACAACTTGTGTTCTAAATCTCCGTAGGATAGCACTTGATTAATGTAGGAAGCTCCATTGCTTTGTGTGTGTGATTCCCATGACATTTACTTATTGGGATTAGACTTCAGAGAACCACACAAACATGGCCAGCTTACAGTCTGCATATTTTAAGTAGTTGTGGAATGGGGTTTTTAATATGATTCGTCTGGAGGAGACTGTTTAATGCAGGATTCAGTTACTCCCCCCACCCGTCCCTTATATTATATTTTTGTTAAACATATCAAAAGTAATTTCTGAAGCAGTATACAGTATTGTACAGAAGCTGTGACCAGCATTTTAAGCATCTGGTTCCAGCACAAGCACTTGGCAGAAATCATTCCCACATTAGCCTCCAGAGTGCATAAATAAGTCTTTAACACCCAGCGTGTGGTCTGTGATTTAAAAGTGAGTGAGGAATCGGGAAAGCAGCATATAAGTCATTCTTCAAATCGGAATGTCAGGCTAACAAGATCACTCTGAGGAGAGCAAATCCGCTAATATGGGTATTGTCTAACTAGTGGCGCATTTAAAAGTTTTTGGGTCCTGAAACAGAGGTTGAGCCTGATCCCTTTTTACTGAAGCCTTCCGTCCTTCTATCAGAGTGCATTAATTCACTTCAGTGACCAATGCTGTAGTGATAGTACCTGACTTTCCAAGGTCACTGCTGTGTAACTCTACAACTGCAGGTACCCACGCTGGGATTTATGGACTGAGATACAGTATCTTATTCTTTATATACTTTAGCTAGACTTTTACACTGTGCATAAATAGAGCAACAGCACTACTCTATACTCCTTAGTAATTAATGGACATGGAAAGACCCATTTAGTTGTGACTATAAATTGCCCCAATTTTTTCCTGGGGCTGGTGGAAAATAATGCACCGGCCCAGGAGCAAAGTAAAGCACCACTATCATATTTGTTATCTTTTCCAGTTGTTCCTCTGGATGATAATTTACCGCCATTTGGTAAGGAGAAAGATGTGTTGTGGAAAATGCTTCATTAAAAAGTTATTACATTTCAGACCATTATCATCTGTAGCATAAAGACTTTTGGTATCATATAAGCCTTAGGAATCGACCAGGATAGCAAAACAATCAGACATTTGTCTTTACCGTTCAAGGGAATTCATGGTTGTTACCTATTTTTAGATAAGTGCCAGAATGCCCCATATAACAACATAACCTTCACTCTCACGGGTGACAGATCACCCCTAAATATCTTTGCCTCTGGAAGAATAGAAATCACAGCATGTAAAACACTTGATTTGTGGCACACTGGTATAGTCACTACCAAGCTGTATTTTTCAGTATTTAGACCTCATCTCTTCAACACAGATGGTCAACTAGTGGCTTTCAGCATGTGCTAAATCTATGACATCCAACCTGACACCGATAGCTGAAGCCTCTACCCACTCCCATTCTACAGCATTCTAGCTAATATTCTGTCTACTCCTCTTTGATTTATATGGTGTGATTGTTTTTTTTTAAGTTTCCTTTAACTTTAAATGAATGTGTTCTGGAGGCAAAGAGGAGGTGGGTGGAAAAGAAACATAAAAGCATGTTATTTATGAAAGATTAAGAACTTTGATAGCTTTGAATCAGTATGCCTGTGGACCTGCTAAACACATGGCCGTGAGCAGGGTGGCAGTGTAATAGTTGTGCGTCAGTCACCAGAACAGGATATTGGTGTCCTGACTGCCTCGGGGGCTGAATGGGGCCTGTTCTCGTCCAGGCATGCAGTGCTTGTCTCATAAACTCACATGCACTGGTTGAAGCAGCTAAAAAAGTAGAATCTTCTTGAATGTTTCATTTTCTGCTTAGAAATGAATGTATGCTATTTATGGTTTGGTATTATTTAAATAAGAATATTCTGTAACATATACAGATGTTATTTTAAAGGGGAAGTTTATCTTTACATGAGTTAAATATGTTACAGATGGACCTGTTCTAAGGAACTTTTCAAACTGGTCTTCATTATTTATTTTGTATGATTTTTGAATGATAAAACTTATTCTGACTTTTCAGCCTGTTGTTGGTTATTGGGGCTGTGAGTCTTCATTTTAACTATCCCTCTACTCTTCATCTTTCATTATGATTTTAAAACTTCTTCATGGTAGCTAGGGAAATTAGCATAATAATCACAGCATAATCACACAACATGGCAATACTTATGCTTGAGGTGAAGGGTGAATTAGTGTGATAACATGGCATAGTAAACTGCGCAAAAAAAACCCCCAAAACACTAGAGGTGTTTACTAAAGTGCAATCACTTCTGTCATTGTGGATTTTTTTTGGTGCACATATATTTTATTACCTGCCATGTAACCATGGTTTAATAAAGACTAGTGCTAGAATTATCACCAAAAAATTTAAAGTTGGCAGGCCTATACTGACAGGTTGGTGGGTTTGGGCCAGCATACACACAACCTTTGTGGATCACAGACAAGTGCGTGCCCACCCTGTGTGCGGTTTCATTAAGCCCCACTTCTGCCTCAGCATTTATATACTTGTCTGTCTCACCTTGTCCCTTTCAGTGATGTCGGGGATCACCTGATCTGGTTATGAGCGGTGCTTTAGGGTCCTGTGTGGTTTTACTTTTGTTGACTTGCACATCACCTTATGCACTTTTTTCCTTTGGCAACAATTAAATTATTATCATTAAAAGTGCCAGCATATTCCACAGGGCTGTACAACACAAAAATATTTACATGAAACAAACAATTTATATGCGGATAGTGATCAATGCAGAGGGCCCTAATATTCACACATAATGTTTTCTTTTTTTCTTCTTTTAGGCTAGTAACAGACAGTGCTTTGGGCTTATTCATTAAGGAATTGCACAGAGAATCACAGTTATGATAAGCTACCAATTACATATTTTGGGAAAACAGACAGATCTGTGATGCCATGTGATGTGCAAGGTTGCAGCATTTCTTTTTAACTCGCAAACGCTTGGAGAGTGCCAGCCCTGTAATTGCTAGGGCCAGAATTCATTTTCCTTTTTTGAGATGTTATACAGCTTAACCTACCAACTTCAAGCATTGTCAGAAATAAATGTTAGAACTGTTGAACTCCTCACCAGAGCACAGCAGTATTTTCCATCTACTGTTACTATGTGGTCTGCTACCAGAAAATCTCTCTTTTTATCTGTGGGGCCACAGGCAGGGTGAGATGTGGATACCAACGATATTTCATGACAGGTTCATTTAATAGCCACTCGGCGATAACAGATTTCTGCAGTAACTTAATAGGGGTCATTTACTTACCACAAGTGCAATTGTAGCCTTGAAAATTTTGACCCAGTCATTGCACAAAAAATTATTTCCATTAAAAAAAGTGCTTCTTGCACTTCCGAATAGTTGCATTGGGCACCACTGCCTTCTTCCCGTCTCCTGTTACTTACGCAAGTATGCTCATTGAACGTGTTGGTAGCTCCAGGGTCAGCATCAATTAACACAGAAAATTTGTGCCTAAAGCATCATATGCACATATCATTTTGAAGCTGAGTACCCTAAGTGATGTCATCAGAGCTTTAAACATTTTCCGTTCTATTGAGTCTGCATCGTACGCAGTTGCTTCAGGTTCATCTTCCTCCACGCAGACACAATGACGCTGGAATTATGGGGAAAACACTGTGGGTTAAAAATAAAGAGATCAAAATTCCAAAATTGTTCTTTTCACACTGCCCTTTCTGTAAGTAATTGACCTGTATTTTTTTTTATTGCTAAGGAGGTCCAAGACAAACATTCACAAGACTAAAGCAAGTAGCCAGTCAGACCATTATAACATTTGGCAGGGCAAGGGCAAAGATCTCATTGGTGGGCTCGCACAGCATGAAGATTGGTGTCAACCTCAAGCAGGTGAACTTGAATACAATAAGGCAATAAATAAATAAACAGTTTGTGCTGGTGAACCAGTTTAAAAGCAAATCTTATTGATTGCTATCGGTTCCTGCCCTCGGGCTGACATTGTACCTTTTATATAAGAGTATGTAGTGCTTACAGTTGGTTTATCATTTACATCAGTCCCTGCTCCAGTGGAGCTTACAATCAAGCATCCCTCCTATATTCACGAGGGTCAGTTCCATTAGAAGCCAATGCATCCACCTTTATGTTAGGGGTTATGTTGTAAATAGGTGCAAATGTCTCTGTCTAGTAACCTAGAGAAACAAATCAGGTGTTAAATTTCAGCGGTTTAACTCTAGCAAATGAGCCAAATCTTACTGTTGAGTGGCTAATATGGGTAATTTGGCCAGGGCAAATGCATACATTATTTTTAACTTCCCCTTGAAGATTACAGTGAGAGAGCTCTTACTATGCTCCGATGCCTGGTATTACTTCTGCCCAGTGTTAAATACCCGTGACCGATCATAGCTGAAAGATTTTCATGCTTTATCATAAGAAGCAAATCAGTAGCTTGCCACTTTTCCACCCAATCACCTTTGATTACAGTGTGGCACATCAGATTGAGAGTAGCAGATATGATTGGAGTTCTGTAGCGTTTACTAGTTTTACACTACCATTAATGCAACTGCAGACTCCCCCCCTTCCCCTTTGCTGGCGGCATATTGGAAGGCCTGTGCTCTCCTGTATAAATCTGCGTGCATAGGGAACTTTTTGTGTAGGAGTAATTACCTCCAACAAGAGGCGAAGGTGATGAAAAGGTTAGTCTTGTTTCAGCCCTTCTGTATATCTTACACTTTTCTATAAACCACACTTTGTGTTGTCTCTGTGTGTGTGTTTTTTATGCTGTTGCCAAAAACCAACAAGTCAAGCCCGTCTCTGTTGCCTTTATGAAGATACAGTGCTTTATTATGAATAATGACAAGTTCCAAATCAGGTCTCACTTCAGAAGGGGCAGACGGTAATAAATCAGTTATTCGAAGGCAGAGCTAATGGCAATTACCTGACAAAGCAGCCTTTCACAGCTGGGAATAATCAATTTTCAAAGGATTTATTGCTTTCAATGAGTACTGTTAATAGTTTAGTTTAAAGAGGGGAAAAAAGCCCTAACTATGTTTTAATTAAGGTAATGTATGTCTCCATGCATAAATGTATAAATATGGTATCGGAGGATTAATGAAGAATGAGTTGCAGGATAAAGCTAGATTATGGCTCTTGTGTGGGCCCTCTTCCTCCCTCTCTCTCTTTTATATCTAAGTAGGAAATCCTCTTGTCTGGGCTCACAAGCAATTCATGTTTACTACAAAAGTTTGTATCCATTTAGCTTCTAGTTTTTCTGTAGATCCTGTTGCTGTGTCTGATTCCCTAAACCCTGCTGGTTGGAAATGAGAGAAAAGGCGAGTCTCCAGCTCTGTCTGATCCTTTGGATTTTGTCTGCGAGCTCTCAGAGGGGCCACCCACTACTTTTGTAAAACCACAGAGGTCTCTGTGTTCCAAAGGCATCTTATACAACTAGCTGCAGTTCTGCCTACTTATGTTAACTTCATTTTGTCGTTTATGTGTCTCTGGCATTTGGCTTCAATGAATTAATATAAAAACT
Organism: Xenopus tropicalis; assembly: GCF_000004195.4. Classification (NCBI taxonomy): domain Eukaryota; kingdom Metazoa; phylum Chordata; class Amphibia; order Anura; family Pipidae; genus Xenopus; species Xenopus tropicalis. Next base: position 104,294,343 of record NC_030678.2, on the reverse strand, counting down.
CTTTCATAATGTTTGTTAATTGCTTCTGGATATATAATATACACTGTAAAGTTCACACATCAGGTTCCTTTGCCAGGGCCTATGCTGATGTATATGATCGCTGGGGTGGTCATGTGTATTGGCATGATAGAGAGGGTCAGTTATTTTGCTACTGAGGGGCCCAGGGACATCAAGTTATGCACAGGGTTGGTTTCATGGGGAGCAAAAAGTTGCATACAAATCATGTAGGTATTTTGTTGATAATTATGTCACTAATACTAATTCCTAACTTACCCAAATTAAAATGGTAGTAAACACCCTTTCCAACATGAACTCAATAAAAGGGCTTGTGTTGAACATACTCCAAAAAACTATGCTTTTGGTTTTTATAATAACAACTTTGCCCCCAATTGTTTATGACCAGTATAATACACTGGTCCAGCAGCAAATTATCCCATTTGAGATGGATGGCAGCTATGCTACTGTAAAAAAATTTAAAAAAACCCTTATTTAGCCTTAGAGCTATAAATTTATAGTCAGTAGGTAGTTTTTAATAAACAGGGAGTTGTATGGTAGAAAGAGAAAGTAAGGGCCTTTTATCTGTGTGCTATTTATAAATAATACTTATACGTTTCATTTGCGCATGGTCAATTCATATCTGCATTTATAACTACAATAAAGGTGTTGAAAGAGATACTCTGTAGAATATTTCAAATCAATATAATAACAAGAGACTTTTTATCTCTTTAAACCACATCAATAACAAAGCCAAGGTCTATGTACTTTAAGAATAGCATAAATTGTTTATTTCAATTCCAATAATCTTGCGCTTCCCACAGCCACTGCCATATCCTTTGTAAGCAGTTCTGGTGGGGGAAGGTGCAGAGAATACTTTGTCCTTGACAGCTTTACTTCCCTGAAGGTCGGACTCTCTACCGGTCAGCCAGATGTAGTCATAGCACAGCCGGCCGTTATCTTCTCTCAGCAGATTAGGTACATGCTGCTCATCAGTAACTGATTACCATGTTCGCCTGAAATATGTAAATTCAATTAATCAGGGCTAAAGGTTAAGGTTGCTGCTTTTTGTTTGCCATCGGGAGGTTGTGTATTCTTCTTCCTCCTGCAAAGTATGGTTCACTTTGGTTTCCCCTTGCAGTGCAATGAGATACCATCAGATTACTCAGCATCACCGTCATACGATAACTTTCCTGGAAATGATGCGAGATTTACTGATTATTTGGAAGTTAGTCCAATTAGATTAACATTGTTGTGTTGATGAAATCATCCAGGAACAAGCTAGGGTCCTTTACAATCCCAGTTGTGCCTAGAAATGACTATATTATAACTTGGCTGCACTATTTCATACCCGTAATCTTATTACACTATAGAATTTTTTACCCCCATGGCTGAGATCTTCAGCCCAATACTGGCGTCCTTTTTTATATTACGGCTGTTTGATGCTATATAATTTTCCCAAACAGTATTATGTGTACAGTTAGCCATATCTTTTTATTGCCAGGGTAAGCGTTATAGTACAGGGGGCAAATTCTTGCAAACCTGAGAAGCTTTGTCAATCCAGGGAAGTGTAATTTAACAGCAGCTGTAGGGTCATAGGTTTGAAAACTCAGTTGTAAACATATCTAATAAAATTAGAACTGTACTCTTACCAATAGAATTTCTTTTAAAGTATGCTACCCCTTATGGCTGGTGATTGGGGTGATTTAGTATTCTTGTTCCTCTTCCTGAGCACTGCTGCTGTGTCATAGCACAATATATACAGATAGGTTAGTGCCATTGCACTCAGTGAATGAATGGTAGAAACCATCCGTGCTTATGCCTTCAAATGTTAATAATGAAATATTGGTTTGTTTTTGTTAAAAGAATGCTCAGATTTTCTCTTCCCCATAGTTCTTTTTTCACATTTTGAGATCCTGAGTATTCATAAGTGAGGCTAAAGCTCCCTTTCTCCCCTCTCACAGCATCGCCTAGAGTGTTACATCTGGCACATCAAGCGCTCTGTCTTAATTGGAAGTGAGAGTTTCCATCAAACAGTTGAAAGTTTGCCTAAAAATGCGCATTGAGTAAACTGGATGGATGGCATTTTTTAAAGTTTTTCTCCAGTGCACAAAACTACCTGGCAACTTTTCAATTAGAATGAGATTTTCTTGACATTGTGGGAATTTTTTCCCTCCACAAATCACTAGTAATTATTTGGCATCTAGAAAGAACTCTGCATGAAAATCAGCTTTTTATTTTGCTTTAAACTTTAAAGGGATACTGCTATTTGTTAAATGTTCAATTCATGGTTGATTGCTAGTGATCACCTATGCTTTCTAGCCTTGGACTTCCATGACTTGTATAAAAGCTCTTGGCCTACTTGGTTCCTTTAGGGCTCTGACAGACGGGGCACTTTATCGCCTGCAGGAAATCTCTTCCATGGGTAATAAAATACCTGAAAATACCTGCCCGTCCATATTCATGCATTTTTATATGAGGCGATCCCAGGTAATCACGCAAAAATGCATTTTTTTGGTTGATCGCCCAATAGGCCTATATAATTTTTTGTGTAACCAAGTAGTTTTTTGTCATCAAAATTAAAAAATTCTAACATTACACTAGAAATAGTTAATTCTTTGTCATTGCCATACTGTCAATTGTGGTACATTTCTGGTTTTTAAAGTGACCAATCATATTGGAAGTATGATCATAGCTTGCTTTGCTGGTTTCTATAAACTTGGAGATGGGGAAGAAGCAGGCCTGGATTTGTGGCAAGGTGCCCAGCCGCATGTAAATTTTGCTTCCGTAAGGAGCACATATACGAGGGAGATTAACGCGCATGCGTCCTATCGGGGGTTGGGGTAGGTTGGAGGGGAGTGGAGAAGGGGGCCGGCCTATAAGCACTTCAATAGTGAAATCCAGTGCTGGGAAGAAATTCTGCCCCTCAAGCCCATGTACAGATGGAAGTTCCTACTTGCACTAGATATATGGTCCATTCTGGTATGGTTCACTGTCTGTGAGATGGGGGCTTACTTCAAATGGTAATCAGAATACTGCTTTAATCGGTCCATTAACCAAGATAATGTTTGCATAAAGAGGCATAATGTGGAATACTATTATGGAAGCCCTGTGTATTAATGGTGACAAAATGGGCCTATAACCAGAAGGGACTTTATGCATCTTTTTAGTTCCTTTGTGTGTCTCTTGGCTTAGATGAACTATGGGTTAAATCTCATTAGGTCCAGTTTTATTTTTGCCCTCCTATTTGCCTAACAGCGTACACTTACTTAAACTGCTCAAACTGACCTTTTTGGAATCCAACCTTTTGTGTAAGAGTAAGAGCCACAAATGTAACCATGGTTCCTCTTGTTATTTTCTCCAGCAGCTGAGCCTGGTTTTGACAGAACTTCTAACACAGATGTATAGCCATTATTTCAGTGCCACTTCAGTAAAAAAGTGCTTTATTTTCCCATTGCATTGATGGAGTGCTGTGCCTTAACCCTGCTTGCAGTTTATTTTCCCAGCCCAAATAACGCACATACACAAAAACACACACACATTTGTCACTCTGCACACTCCATTTTAAGCCAATATTTGTGTTTAAAAGGAGAATTTCCCTCAATATTTTATCAATGTCCAAAAGATGAACATGTGTAATTTTATACTGATGCCAAGCCTTCTGTATATAAAATACTACCTGCCTTCGAACTGTACACAAAGTCCACTAGCTAACAGGAGCTGGGATGTCCATGTTTCTGAATGAAGTTTAAGGAAACAGTTTTGGACTTTTAGGATTTAGTCTACTGGTTTTGTGCAGCTGCACTTTGTCCGTCTGTTGAATCTACCTGCATGATATTTTGTACTTCTTATAATGAGGCTTTCGGGACTTATCTGTAGAAAATAATCTCCACCAATCAATAGATAATGTTTATCAGTAGTTTAATGTCATGATTCCTAAAACAAGTTGTCATGACCCATGTACAGTTGGATAGCTGTACAGGTAGATGAGTAAAATGATGGGTCTTATTGACAATTCCTTATGTGCTGTTGCATGACTAGACAGAAAGCTTGCTGTGGTGTATCAGAATGTGACTTGTGCGTCCACAACCTTAGGATGGAGTAACTTTCGTCATCAACGATGTTCTTTAAGGTAGGCAGATGTGTGCTGTGTCTTTTGGCGCAGGCCAATGTGGGAACCAGTGGCATAACTATAAAGGAAGCAGACACTGTGGGGGCTGGACTGCGGGGTCTGTGTCCTCTATAGCTTTAAAGAAATTCCCCCACCCCAGCTGCACCGGGAGCAGTGGGCCAGGAGTGGGGGCAGTCGGGCACCTAGTTATGCCACTAGTGGGAACTCCGGAGCTACAGTACCACCATCTTTAAGGTGGTGGTAGCTCAAAGGTTCCTGTTTGTTAATTGGTGCACTTATGCACTTGCTAAACACAACACTTATATTTAAATATAGCATTAGTTCAAACTAATTATTATTTGTTTAAGGAAAATGTCTTATTTTTAAAGATTATGTGGGCACTAAAACGTTTTGCTGTGAGGCCCAGTAGTTCCTAGTTAAACCAATGTTTTAATGACTTGTTCTATGACAATGTCAGTGCCAAGGTCTGCAGCAGATTTGTAAGACTTTTATATCAGGCTATGTGGTGATATGACCTCTTTAGCATACTCCTTCAAATTGAAGGAAATCGCTTTTTAGTCGATGGTCGTTCTAACTGCGTCAAAGGCCTTGCTTTTCTTGGCTTAATAATGTGCTATTCAGCTGCATTTCCAAGCCATGATCTAGTTAGAAACCACTTTTCTCATTAAATGAGTTATTGTTGTCTAATAAAAGTAATGTTGAAGCCAGGGTGCAAATCACAATTGGGTATTCAGTGTTTGGTGGCACATAAGACTTAAGATAATTTTTTTCCAATTATAAACCCATTTGTAAGACCTTGGTGTAAAAATGATGAAATGCCAAGCTTCTGATTAGGTAAACAAGCTTTAATGTGCCCCCTAATATATAGATATGCCGAGAAACATTTCCGTTTATATGCAATTAGCTCCTTCTGAAGTCAAATTAATTTAAGCAATTTGGGATGCAAATGGAGTATTTTCCATTGAAGCTACCCGTCAAACTGTGTTGAAATGAAATGCAGAAAAGAAAGAAGACTGAAGGGCAGAGATGGCTCTTGAGAACAGTCTTTCACATATGCGCATTCAATTTTATAATCATCCATGGTGAGATTTTAGGAGATGAGCACAGATAGATAAATATCTTAAAATGCAGACGGCAGCTAGCTTGTATTAACCCCCTCAGCTGCCATTCTATCAGCCACCAGGGGATATTGGGAGATTTTCTTGTAGACTATTCTGTTTACCCATCTCACTGTTCACATTACCTGTGGCCCCCTTTAAATCAGATAGTAATGATGCCCATGTAAACTGGTATTGGTAGTACATTTGACAGCCATATTTACTGTCAAGACAGACTGATATGGCTATAATGAAGTTGGACATATTTTGAGGCACAGTTGTATTTGTCTGAAACACCTTAAAGTGTTCTTTAGAGAGAGGTGCAAATATAGGTCAGAATCATCTGCTACTGAAACTGTTGGTGGGTTCTGTATGGCTCTTTCTTTCTGGTGGACACAAAGGTTCCCCAAAGACAGGGATCCCCAACCTTTATACCCGTGAGCAACATTCAAATGTAAAAAGAGTTGGGGAGCAACACAAGCATGAAAAAGGTACCTGGAGGTGCCATATAAGGGCTATGATTTGCTGTTTGGTAGCCCCTTTGTGTACTGGCAGCCTATAGAAGGCTATGTTTGGCTTTACACTGGATTTTATGCAACCTAAACTTGCATCCAAGCCAGGAATTTAAAAAATGAGCACCTGCTTTGAGTCCACTGGGAGCAACATCCAAGGGGTTGGTGAGCAACATATTGCTCACAAGCTACTGGTTAGGGATCACTGCCTTAAGAGATGTTTGGGTCAGGGGTTATGTGTTTTAGTCACCTTTTCATCAAACTGTTTAATTGCTTTTATGCTCTTATGTGGTGGTCTGTGATGCCAGGGGCCCACCAGAAAACCTTAAACTATGTTTCCTTCACTCCTTACTTAACCTATTATCTATTCTTATATCCATCTAGTCTCTTTGTTACCATAGAGAAATAGTGAATGGCCATGAATTATGCCAAATGTTTAGAAGTTAAAGGGGCCAACTGACACCTGGTCTCCTAGTGGACCAGTCCAACACTGCTTATGATAACCATATGCCTGTGTTTAAACGCCCATAAATGAGCATTCATATAATAACTTTCCATTCTGTTGTAGATCCTTTTCATTGGTACTGGTGCTGAGATGTTTGAAACTGCCTGTGCTGTTTGACACCGTAATGAAAACTATAAAATTAATGTTCTAAACAGCACCCCAGCACCTGAAATCAGTTTATACCATTTCTGGCATGATTTAGCAATTACAACATGTTCTATCAGGGGGCATGTTTTAGGATTTGTTTTATATATAGTCTTCTCATCTCTAATTACAGACTTACAGGAAGCAAACTGCTTTTGGTTAACTGATATCCTTTAGTGTATTAAGAAGTTCTGTGTAAAGTTCATGGTTTTCAAAACCCCAGGTTTCTTCTTCAGGACGGCGTGAAGAAACTTCTGACACAGAAAATACTTGGTAATTTGAGAAGAGCAATTAAATTTGTTCACTTAGAACTTGTTCACTCTGCAGACTTTTTTTGTATCCCTGCAATTAAAATACAGCTGTAATTGAACTGCTGCTAGCAGATGAGATATATATTCCAAAGAAACATTCTTAAGACTTTGCGTGACTTCATTGCTGCTTAGCTGAGTTTATTTGGTGAGAAAAGAAAATGATTGTTATTTGTTGAGAAGCAGGAACGCCACACCACCCTTTCACTTACAATCAGAGAAAATAAAAACCTATATGTTGTTTCTTAATTGATCGGTTAGGGTATGTAAAAATGGACATTTGTAGAGGATGCATTCTTAGAATGGCTACATAGACCTTGAATGTGCAGGGAATGGTGGTTTGATCATACCCTCACCAGCAGGCCACTATGGGAACAGTGGAGCTACCACCATTACAGTTGGTTCAAAATAGGTATTATGGCTATTATTTCATTATTATTTCTCTTATTATTTCCATTCTTTGGACAAGACTTCTGTTTGTTGTTCTAATTGAACGTTGATAGACGTTGAAGTAGTTAGTTGGTATGTAGGAGCTGTGAGATATCTAGTACAAGTCTGCATGATCTGTATCTCTGGCCATGTTGCAAAAACGAATGCTGCGCTAACAACATTTGTTACTATTATGACACTCAGCTAAAATGGGAGATGTCCTTAAATAAAGATAAATAACAAGCAAATTCACATTCACCACCACACCTTAGATTTTGGACTGTTATTTTCCCAGACTTGATGCTACACTACCTTTTTGTTGACTAAAGCTAGCCATACATGCCCAGATTTGGTCAGGCAGTTTGATCTACTCTCCTAGGAAATGTATGTCACCTAGGGGAAAGTATTGATAGGCAATCCAGCAGTAATAAGACGAACTATAAATGTCTTTACTGAAAGCGTCATCTGGTAATAGCCCTCAGTCACAGGCGCAACACATATTTGCAATTCTCTTTCTGTAGAACCAATTGTTCTTGCCATCTACCTTAGCAAATGGAATAGCAGTATATGGAATAGTAATTTGCTCATTTGGATATTTTTAAGGCCAAACCATAAAAGCCCATTAATTTTAAGTAACATATTGTAAAGACAAACATTCAGTATTAGAGCATATTATTAATGTCACAAGGATAGTGTACTAAGTCACTTAATAGAGGTCAGTCAGCTACAAGAATACCCCAACCACGGCAAAATGTATCTGTGTAGGTATCTATAAAATTGTGCATCAGGCAGGACCCCACTGGCCCTTTATGTTTCTGGGTCTGCTGTCCCAGTTTGTACTGCCATTTGCAATTTTTCTTTCTGATTCTTTGTCTTTTGGAGTGGGAATTGGTAAGCAGGTTATGGTTTCATCTAAAGGGCAGATTTATCAAGATTAGAAAATCTAATTTGACTTGTTTCAGTCTGTTGCCATGGAAAGAATTTGATTAACTTTTTTTTTCTTAGGTATTTACTATTATTGGCGACAATTTATTCTCTCCTGAAAACATTAAATATGCTCATGCAAGACTTTCCCATAGGTAGCTACTATAACAATAAATGTGAGAAAGCATTTTCTCTAGCAACTCCACTTTTCATAAATTGGCTTTTACTGTATTGTGAACCGGAGAAAAAAAATGTTTTAGATAAATCTGCCTAAATCATAATTTAGCATAAATCTATATAACATATATGCATTGTATAGTAACTATACTGGAGTAACGCTGAAGAGGATATCAAGAAAAAGAGTAAACTAAATTAAGTGGGGTTGGGTCCTTATGAAGGAACCGGAAATGTAGAAAAGAAATTAGAGAGGCAAGAAAGAAAGAGTGAAACAGCAAACATCATGCACATTACAGAAATTAAATTTAAAAGATACACAGTGGGAACTGGCCAACCTGTTGTTATAGATCACAGTAGTGTCCAGATCCAAGTTTTTGTTTCTCTGTAGTAGGCTAAAGTGATTGTAGAAATTTTTTTTATTAATAGACATCTTAATTTGAAGCAATTACATTGGTTTTAAGCAGCATATGACCTGTTAATGTGTTTACTAGTAAAGAGCCAAACTGCAAAGTTTGGTTTCACAAAAAAATAAGCAAAATTCTGCCACAGTTTCACCAATTGCGTTGCAAAAGTCAATAGGAAATGGGTATTTCCCGTTTTCTTCTCATGCCAAATGCGTTAAAGTCAGTGGGCTTTGTTCTCTTGTTTTTTTCCTGGCCAAATGCATAAGAGACAGTGGGCATTTTATTTGTGAATTTGCTCTTGTGCCCAAAGCAATGGCATTTTTTTTACAATTTTTCTCCAGTTTTTTTGCCCAATGAAATTCTATCATTGGTTCACAAAAATTTTCGACACTCATGAAGCTGTGAATTTCTCAGCATATCTGTTCCAGGTGCTATATCATATATAGTATGATCATCAATACATATAATATGATCTTGAATTGCTATCCATCTACCCATACATTTGATCCTACAGTTTTGTCCTTCTACATCTGCTTTTCTAACAATTGGGCTTTTTCTTGCCAACTAGGGAACTAATGCATCTAGCAAATTTTAAAATGAAAGGAGCTGAAATATTTCAGTTGCCATTTTAAAAAAAGGGGAGGGGGGATGTGAATCACCCAGTTATCTATCTTCAGAAAGCAACAGCTGTAAAGAGGTGTTTGTGTTTCAAATGCGAGCTCTGAATAAGTTTTCCCTGTGTAGACACATTTTTGCATTACCGCAATCCGTATTTTTTTTTGTTTTTCAGTGCCATTGATTAAGAAACATTGTCAAATGTGTGATCATGTAGAAAATTGGATTTGTACCTCTAGTCATTTAAGTGCCATTTCCTAGCAATGTGTTTTTGGCCTATATGCGTGTTATATCCATATACACAGGCATTATTTATAATGTGTATACAGACGCATATCTGTCTATACCCATTCTCTTGAAGAATATTGCAGGCAAAACCGTGGTTGCAGACTTCTCCCGATACATATGCATCAAGTTCATTTACATATAGTAGTTTCTGCTTAAAATAAGAATAGCATTCATTTACATGTGAAAATGATGGTTTTTTGCATATGCATTGATTGTCCTAGAATCATGACCTGCCGGTGACACCAAGAGATGGGGATGTTGGTCTGTGTTCCGCCTTCTCCAGATGCTCCATCCTTGGGAATTAGGAGACAGCTGATATTTTAGTTTTCACTGTCTAAAATGCCACGCACATATAAAAAAAAATAAAAACGTAAGAGCTGAACTGAAATATCAAAACAACCTTTTCTTATCAATGTTTTTCTCCCCATCCACCACCATTCCCTACTGATTTTATAATTTCTACTCCTCGGTACGTGTGCTGTTTCCATTTAGCGAAAGCTAGGACTGGGCTTTTGTACTCAGTGAACCATACAATAAATTATAAAGTAACAATTAAACGTCACTTAACCAACAAAGAAGAATACATTTTCTCACAGTTGCTACGTGATGTGACTGTTCTTATGCTGTCCTCAGTGGGTAGCTTCTTACTTCAGTAATGCTGTACTTGCCTTTCTGCCTACATTTGTGGCAAAAGAAAAATGGAAATCTGTGTACAGTGTGCATCCTTATCCTTTTGTTTCCAGTGCTTGAAATATGAGGAAGGATAAGTTTGATTTGTAGTTTTGGTAATTAGGCTGAATGCTCATTTTTACACCTATAGATAGAACAATAGACATTTACTTAGGTAAATGCAGAACTAAAGACTGAGAAGGTGTGTTTAGGAAGCAAATATCAAAGCTCCATTGAATGTATGACTGTTATGTGGTTGTATCTTGGTTAATGGTACAAAACAGAAGCTGTGCTGGAGAAGTGGTTCCATCTGGTGAATTAGGGTTTTTTCTTTTCCCTACATGGGCATATCCCTCAACCTTGCATTTTCAACAGGAGCTTCAGGGGAAGGGTTTCTGCCCATGGTAGACCCCTGCACACATACACCCCATTCTGTTGAGTTCAACACACCTTCCTTGTTGCATAGAAGATGACAGCTTTCCGCTTGCTACTCCAAACATAATTAGCCGCTACTTTTGTTACCAGGAATTTTTTTGTTTGTTTGTTCCAGTGCCAGGCCTCAGATTTATCTTTTTCCCTATAATGTATAGTCTGCATATGCCCTTACATACTAACCGCATCAGATGTAATTGGATTTTGCTGTTAACTCTTTTTCATGGAGAAATATTCCAGTTAATTGGATTACCAGTGATATCTAAACAATATTTTTGTCCGCCTTTGTTGTGCCAAATAATCTGATTAAACCATGTGTCTCTTTTCTTGTTTTTTGCAGATGGTCACAAGAACAAAGAAAATATTTGTAGGTGGATTATCAGCGAACACGGTAGTAGAAGATGTAAAGCAATATTTTGAACAGTTTGGAAAGGTAAGACTCAGCCATTATACTTCCTCTGAAAGCACTTGCTTTTTTGAATTCATATGTCAGTGGTGTGGTATTGTCTAGGATGGTGTAGAATCTAGCCTTCACTTTCCATGGACTAGTTTTGGTTAAAGGAACAGTAACACCAAAAAATGTTTAAAAAAAGTGTTTAAAAGCAGTTATAATACAATGCACTGTTGCCCTGCACTGGTAAAATGTGTGTGTTTGCTACAGAAACACTTCTATAGTTTATATAAAAAAGCTGTTGTGTAGCCATGGGGTCAGCCATTCAAGCTGGAAAAAAGGAGAAAAGGCACAGGTTACATAGCAGATAACAGATAAGTTATGTACAAAACTATGGTGTTTTATCTGCTATGTAACCTGTGCCTTTTCTGTTTTTAATGGCTGCTATTTATTTTATGTTTACTAAACTATAGTAGTGTTTGTAAAGCAAATACTCCAGTTGTACCAGTGCAGAGCAAGAGTACATTATATTGTAATTACTTTTATACACTTTCATTTTGTGGTGTAACTGTTGCTTTATGTTTTTAGCTATCTAAAATTGAACTGTGGGAATTGTATTTGATTTTCTGATCTGTATAAAATTTGTGTAGAGTTTGAAAAAAATTTTGACTTCCAAATGTATCATGCTTGTATGCCTGTTCTGTCAGATTCAGCTTTGTGTCTTATGTTTTATAAATACATACAGGGAGTAATGTGGCCCCTGATGTAAAATGTAAGGATATTAAAAGTCATTGAGATGTACCATGACTATCTAAAGTACTTTTATACAGGTCATGGAACCCTGAGGTAACTTCTCATATCCCTACATTTTACAATAGAGGGAACAATATTTATTTTAATATACATTGTATTATAAAGAAATATAGTTACAGTTTTTAAACTGTATTGCATTGTTGGAAATACTTTATAAACTGACCTTTTTATAACTGACCATTTTTTATACCTCAATGAAAAGCCGAGCCGTGACACACATTCATTCTAACTTGTTGTTAAGATGTTAATCAAAAGTTTTATATGCCAACCATATGATGCTCAGAGCAGCCACCACATTTCTGGCACAGTTCCACCAGCTGCTGGCTCCTTGTTGCTTGGGATGTTTTCAACAGTGAGAGAAACAAGTTAAAGGGTAGTAAACATTGCTTTACAAAACAGCATTCCATTTATACAAATCTACACATAACATGTTTTAGGTCCTGGGCTTCTTTTTCACAATATAGTTTTGCAAACTTGTTACATTATACTTACTACACGGTGAAACACAGAGAATTCCAGAATTCCTCTACACAATATAATTTCTCATCTCTGAATGCAAATGCAAAGAGGTAATTGCAAAATGGCATTGTTACCAAAGGCATCTGTAAAGTAGCAAGCACTGCAACTTGTGCGCAGTTTACAAATGCAGGTGCGGAATGGAATTTGTGTTGGTAAGTTGTACGCAAGTAGAGGTTTTCAGTTTTCCTTGGCCATTACTTTTTGCATGGTGATGTACACAATGTCAGTAACAGTAGGGGGCATATTTATTATGCTGTGTAAAAAAACAGCAAGAAAATTCGCCACACATTGCCAGGCTTTGCCGTGTAAAAATCAGCGTCATTTTTTTTTTACACATTTTTTCTTGCACCCAGAACTTATGGGAAAATAACAGCGTAAAAGCTGCCATTCGGATGACGATCTTCTCCATTTATTTTACTCAGCTTTTTACACAGTTTTTCTGGCGAATTTGTTTTACCAGCATAATAAATATGCCCCTTAGTGTGCAGATACATAGGTTGAATTGAAAGAAGACCAGAGTCCAAGATGTTCAACTGCTCCTGGTAAACCCCAGTGCACATATATACACATATGTAAACAGAGCTATCTATATACTCAGTATACCAATATCAATGCTAATTGTAGATCTTAAAATCACAGTAGCCTTGAATGTTATGCTTGTTCAAGAAGTCATCCAAGCCCCTCTTAAAGGCATTAACAGAATCTGCCATCACAACAACATTCGGAAGGACATTCCACAACCTCACTGCCCTCACTGTGAAAAACCCCCTACTCTGCTTAAAATGAAAGTTTGGTTTCTCAAGTCTAAAGATGTGGCCTCTGGTGCACTGATTTTTTTCTATGGGAAAAAAGATCCTCTCCTATCTGTCTTTAACCCCCTCTAATGTACTTGTACAGAGTAAGCATGTCCCCTCGCAAGGGTCCTTTCTCTAGAGAAAACAACCCCAACCATGACAGTCTAACCTTGTAGTTCAAATTTTCCATCCCCTCTGCACTCTCTCCAGCTCATTAATATCCTCCTTAAGTACTGGAGCCCAAAACTGCACTGCATACTCAAGTTCACTCAGTGGTGCTCCACGAGAATCGTCAGTGTGTGGTAGGTTATCAGGGGCAGCATCTCTCAAGTGGAACCCTCTAGGTAACACCTGCTCAAGAGCAGTGGTCATTCCCGGGTCCCTTTGCATTTGTGAACCTGTACATTGCCTGCAGTTTATTAAAGCAAAGCACTGGCACTAGGGGCAAATTAAAAGGAACATGTGTAGGCACAACTTTTTAAATAGAATAATGTAACTGTAGGCAGTTCTGCTTTTCATACTTGTTGCTGGCATTTGTAAAGAACTTCCATGATCTACAAGTGGAACTGGAGTATAGCTCTGGTAGATAAAGTGTAACAAAACTGGGACAGTTTGTGTCATTCAGCCTGTTTCACACTGAGCGGTTTTCTGAAGGATAATTGTGTTCATAATCATCATATGTGCAATGATTATATGTTTAGGCTGCTGAAGTCCATGTGGAGCCGGTTCTAATGCATTTCTCAAATATGAAAATCATGGTTATTAACAGCAATCCTACCCCTCATGTTTAAGTAGAACTTATTACTTGCACTAAATGTGTAGGATAATTCTGACACAGTTCAGTTCTGAATGACTGGCAAACTGTACTTCTACCATATAATGCGAATAGAAGGCCTAATTATAATTAAAAATCCATTAAAGCTGCTGCCAGACATCTGAAATCTGTAGTTCGGCAAATATTTTAAACCCTGATTTAGATTGTCGTGCCCTAAGGATTGCTGTGTATGTGTGCATTTTTACCGACAATATCCACAACCCGGTGGTTAGATCATTTGTCTTTTCTTTTTCTTCCTTGCCATGAGTCATTTCAGTGAATTGTGTTGCCACCAGCGGTATTGCTGGAAATAAGTTATATTTACAACAAATCTCAAGCAATGCAACACTGAGGTCTTTGTAGTAATTATTCTTAGCAAATTCATGTTTCCAGAGCTGCTTGACCTGACTTTAGTCAGTTATATTGTTAGATGGACTCATAGCATTTATTATTATTATTAACATTTATTTATAAAGCGCCAACATATTCCGCATTGCTGTACAATAAATGGGTTTTATACACTGGACATACAGAGTAACATATAAAGCAATCAGAGCCCTGCCCAAAAGAGCTTACATAGCATGAGGCCTTATAGGAGAACTAAACCCTAAAAATGAATTTGGCTAAAAATGCCATATTTTATATTATAAAATAACTGCACTGGCTTAAAGTTTCAGCATCTCTATAGTAGTAATGATGTATGTCGATATAGTTGTCACAGGCGCTCCCCATCTTGGATTCTGTTCACATGCTCAGTGTGGTCTGACCAGCTGCTGAGAAGCTGAGCTTAGGGGTCGTTGCAAATTATCAAGCAGAAAATGAAGGTTGTCTGTCATTATAAGCTGATGCTACAGGGCTAATTATTCAATTTTTATGCAATTGCCTTGGTTTTAGATCTGTAATGTAATGTGAATCTGAATGAATTACTAATCAGCTTTTTACTGTTAAATGTATACTTTATTTATGCAGTATATTTTGAGTCAGTCCCTAATCTCAGTAACTGACAGCAGTACAGAACATGTGCATGGAAGCAGCAGAAAAGAAGATGGGGAGCTACTGGGGCATCTTTGGAGGCACAAATCTTCCTTGCTAAAGGGCTGTGGTTGCCTTGGGCTGGTACAGAAACCCAAAACATAATGTACAACATTTATGTCCTGCTTCTTTAGTTAGGCTTTAGTTCTCCTTTAAGGATCTTTTAACTGCCATAAACCCAGGTCTTTTTGGAGCATTGCATCAGATTTGCTTGTTGTAGTTATACCTTGGATCATATTTTGATTCACTATAGTTATTTTATTGAATGTTAACAAATGAAGAGCTAAACAAGAGGGTAATAAAAAGAAAAAAAAAAGCCAGATCAAGACATAAGCATTGTCATTATCATTGACAGCCAATGCTATTAAAGCGTATTTTAGTTCTAGTAAAGTGATGAGTGCTTAGAAACAAGTTTTGTAGTTTATTCAGCATTGGAAATCATTAAAGAGCAGTTTGACAGGGATAAGTCGTTTTTTCAGCAGCAGTATTTTTGTTCTTTTATTTTCCCACTATAAACATAGTTATTGGGTTTGATTTGTAAAGCACTAATCCAGTTCATTTGGTCAGAAGAAACAGTGCCATAGTAAAAACCTCAGTGTTTTAAGGTTTGAACATAAAAATATGTAAAATCTATCTAAACTTATGTTAGAAAAAAAGGTTATAAGCTTATTAATGCTGACAAAATTACATTTAATTATGGTAGAAGGGGAAACTATAAAATGGCATTATACATTTGATTTATCCAATAATTTCATTTTTTTTATCCCAGTTCTGCTTCTTCAGATCAGTATCTGAATCCTGATTAAATGTTTCACAGATGTGGTACAAAAGAGACATTTTAGCACATGCAACATTCAGTGTTTTACTGGTTCCATGTATGTGTCTGCATGTAGAACGTGCTCTCAATTTAATTAGTAAAAAAGAGGCTTGCTCTTTGCTGTGGTTCTTAAAATTGGACCAATGTTTCCTCAAACTATGATGTACACATAGAATTTTGTGTGAAAACACAATATTTTGTATTGTTCTGACCTGAGCACACAGTTTTCAAAAATTTCACAAATGAAAATAAAATGTCTGCACAAAAGAATTTTTTTGCACACATAGCAAAGAAGGAATTACCGTATATACTCGAGTTTAAGCCGATCTGAATATAAGCCGAGGTACCTAATTTTACCTAAGAAAACTGGAAAAACTTATTGACTCGAGTATAAGCCTAGGGTTGGAAATGCAGCAGCTGTCAGGCAAGTTTGGGAAGGCTAAGGAAGCTGCCATACTAAGTATCAAGTACTTGCCATCCTGCTGTGTGTGCTCCCATCGCAATGCAGCATGTCTCCCAGAACAACTGCTGGGGGCCTACTATGCACAACAGCCCAGCAAACAAAAGGGAAACCTTTTCCATACACCCTGCACAACAGCCTAGAACACCCGACACATATTCTGTAGCAGCACTGGGTAGCAGGCATGCAAAGAAGCATACATGTAGGGCAGATCCTTGGCAACCACCAATCTGTAGATTACAGCAAATTCCAGAGGGGCTGCTGTATGATGAACAGACAATAACTATTTATTTTGGTAAGTGGGGTTATTTTTGGATTTCCTGTCTGGACCTTGCAGCAGGAGAGGGAACCCCATTGCACACCATAGGTATGCAATTATGAATGTTCAGGGGGGTTATGCTTGCCAAATTAAAGAAACCAACTGACATATATAAACATACCGGTATACACAACAGTCCAGCCGGCGATCTGCATCAAGGCCTGAGTCTACACGCTTCTTAAGGCCGCCCACGGGGTGGGGGGGGGGGGGTATTGCGCGCATTACGACCGTATTGCATGTAGTTTGAGTGCAATTACCGTATATACCCTAGTATAAGCAGAGGTTTACTTTTTAAGCACATTTTTAGTACTGAAAAACTCTGCTTATACTCGAGTATATACGGTAGAAGAAAAATTGAATTGGACAACCGTCTCTCTAGCATCTGTATGGGTAAGGCTCAGGTGGTGCAAATACAGCCCAATGCTTATGGATGTCCCATTGTTTGTATAGTTCAATTTAGGGGTGACCATTTAGCTTTAAATCTTAGGCCACAGTCACATGTGGTATACCATCCACTTCTCTGGATAGTGGATATGCTTGTCATCCACAGCTCCTTGTAGCTGTATTGACAGGACTAAGGATTTTCTTTACATATAAAGATATTCTTTATATGCTTTTAGGCAATGTTGTAATTGTGGAATTGTATTGTATTGGGGTAGTAGATTACAAAGAGGTACAATATTTGAAATAGTGATAGAATAGAATGATAGCAAGGGAAGGAGCAAGGAGGTCAGTGGGAAAAAGTGAATAATAGGAAAAGAAAGCAGGGTAAATTAGTGCTATAGGGTAGTAGGGCGTGGTGGTAGCACAGAAAATATAGAAAGACTATCATCTGGCAAAACACATCAAAAACTAAATAATAGCACATATGTTTAATAGTTCATATTTGTATATATTTTTCATTTCAAATAGATACAATAAAGAAACAATTTATTGGTGTAATAGGTAGGAAAAAGGCATAATATAGAACAGAATATATCAGAGAGTAGGAGGCAGGATATATATAACTTTTATATTTACATAATGTCTTCTTTTAATATTCAACATATTCAAATGTTTAGTCAGAATCTTAATTGTGAGGTAAATGTCAGTGATGTATTGTTCTTTATTTACATTTTGAACTTTGTTCAAGGAGTGGGCACAATTATTGCTTTACTTACTGTCATGGATAGTGTGGGTTTTCCTTTGCCATGGGGACTCACATAACTAATGCTATAAGGTAATGCTTGAGGTATCATTTCAGTAAAAAGACTTTATTTTGGGTTGCTCCTCGGGGAATGTGCTCAGCGATTGTTCCTTCCTTGCAGATTATTGCTCAGTGTGCATTTCCTTTCCATGCCGCAATGAGCTTTATGTATGGGTGGTGGGATATTTTGCCACACGTGGATAACAAGGAAGGACCGCTAAAGGAGAAAGCTTAATAGAAAACATGAGGTGATATAAACAGAACTGGTGGGAACAGGAAACAAAACTGATACGCAGGTCAGAGAGAGAGGCACATATGGTTTCAGTAACTGTGGTACTGAGCTGCAGGCAAAGTGGATTGAACTTTAATGCAGGACTTTTCTTTTTTTTTTTTTTTGTAAAGAAAAAATGTAATTTATTTTACACTGCAGTAGTCCAAATGCAGGGGAATGAGTTCATTATCAAATATTACAGCACTTGTAAGCTAGTTTGTATAAACATGTAATATTCCATTTAGATTGCTGCTGGAAAAATCACAAAACAGTTTGGCTGATTAAAAAGTAAAAATGAAGTGTGCTGGAAGTTTTTTGGCACCTGTTATACGGAACATAGATACCTGACACGGTTTGTAAATGTCTGCCTAAAGGGGATGTATATCCCAAAACAACATTTTATCCAATTACAGTGGTTTATATATTTATAAATAAATTTGTATTTATTTACAGATTTGTTAATCAGTTGGCTTCTGCTACTTTTTTCAAAAGTCAGAACCACCCCTGGAGGTCTAGACAGATGAGAATATTTTCATGGTTTATGATTAAAGTTGCCCCTACCACACCAAAGCAGCACATAGCACTGACATAGCAATGACAGGCACAGGTTGCTCCACTTTTAAAAACCCATAACAACCAATCAGCAGGTAGAATTTTTTAAAAGCAAACATGATTAGCTGCTATGGGTTGTTAGGCCTAAAGCAAACTCTGCACCTGTTATTACCATTTAAAGTTAACCAGGCTTTGGATTGCAGATGGCTAAAATTCCAGCCTTCAGTGACATAAATAGGATTTAAAAATATGAAGTAATTATCAGTAAACATTGCTAAATAACAGTTCTTAATTGGGGATAAATCTAATAATAGGGTTGTTAAGGCCCTTATATCCTGGAGCTGGCCACTGTTGTTTTTAGGTCATTAGGTTAAATGGCAGGTCAGGAATCAATATAGTAACCTAGGCTGAAATCAAAACAACCATGCTGAGTATTCCAGTCGCACACTTTACCGCTTGCTCTTGGATTTCACAAATCTTCAGCACTTCATGATCACAGCTCTATTTTAGTACTCCTTGCAATATGCTAAACATCGGCTCCCGGTAGCTGTGCATTTTATATCTCTTAATGGTGCAGAGCTGCTTAGCTTTCAATGAGAAGTCTTTCTGAAGTGTTGTTCTGATTTATTCTGGTGCATGGAGCCAGCCCTCTCTCTTTCTCTCTCTCTCTCTCTATATATATATACTATATATATAGGCATACTTGCATGCATTCTCTCTCTCTCTCTCTCTCTCTCTCTATATATATATATATATATATATATACACGTTTGAACATCAATTTCTTTTTTATGAAATGTTTTATTTACATTAGGCATGTTTTTTATCTCACGGAAATATCTGTGGGCCATTTGAGAAATGTTACATTGATTTCTGGCCATACACACCTATGACAGTTTCCTACATTAGTGAATGTTTGCCTGACTGAGATTGGCAGTGCAGCCTACTAGCAAAACAGTGGTCAAAATGTATTGCTGATATGCTGCAATGAGTTTCTGTACTGGTGTAATATACTATCTATGTAATCATATGAGCCCTAGGATCCAACATAGCCAAATGCAGTGATGGATGCTTTATCTGTCTCTTTCTTGAAGGTTTATGACTTTGCACCTTGGATCGTAATCTCTTGATCTTTACTCTTGGAGCATTTTTAAAGGACTTCATGTGCTTGCTGGGATCTTTTTCATTAGCATTATGGGATTTTGGTAGAAAAGGAAAGTTGCGGCCACTTTTCAGTCCTGCAATCACACTTCACATGGTGAACTGTGTAATTAGTTTGGAAGACTTATGCTTAGTCATTGGTTTAGCCTAATCGGCTTTGGCTTTTCCCAACAACAAAGTGAGCTTATTTTGCTAAGCTGAAACAACTCTGCTCCCTTTGTTCCTGTCTTTCATTGTCTCATTCCTTTCATTCTGTTTTGCTGCCAAAGTTTTGTTTCATTAGGCCTACAAGTCATTTCCAATCCAGTGGGCTGCTACAATCAGGCCTTTATAACTCAGCTGCCTTGGTTCCCATGTGCCTTCTGGACTTGTGCCAAAGCTTGTTGTCTGACATGACATTTTAACTCCTTAAAGCTCTGGAACATTCAGCTGATCCTTTGACCCTTTGCTTAATAGAAATATCAAAGTGTCAGATGGAAGGTTTCACCTAGAAAGCAACTGATCATATATTAAAGAGGACATAGTGACACATAAAACTTTTCGGTACTTTAGAGAAAATGTTCTGTTGTACAATGGCCATATAGGCAAAATGCATGAATATCATATATACTACCCATATTTATGAGTGTTCACATTACTCATGGTTCTGTCTGACCAAAGGGTGTTTCTTGCCCTAGTAAAATCTAGATAGCAGTGTGGCAAGGAACCCCTTATATATACAGTGGAGGAAATAATTATTTGACCCCTCACTGATTTTGTAAGTTTGTCCAATGACAAAGAAATGAAAAGTCTCAGAACAGTATCATTTCAATGGTAGGTTTATTTTAACAGTGGCAGATAGCACATCAAAAGGAAAATCGAAAAAATAACTTTAAATAAAAGATAGCAACTGATTTGCATTTCATTGAGTGAAATAAGTTTTTGAACCCCTACCAACCATTAAGAGTTCTGGCTCCCACAGAGTGGTTAGACACTTCTACTCAATTAGTCAACCTCATTAAGGACACCTGTCTTAACTAGTCACCTGTATAAAAGACACCTGTCCACAGAATCAATCAATCAAGCAGACTCCAAACTCTCCAACATGGGAAAGACCAAAGAGCTGTCCAAGGATGTCAGAGACAAAATTGTAGACCTGCACAAGGCTGGAATGGGCTACAAAACCATTAGCAAGAAGCTGGGAAAGAAGGTGACAACTGTTGGTGCGATTGTTCGAAAATGGAAGGAGCACAAAATGACCATCAATCGACCTCGCTCTGGGGCTCCACGCAAGATCTCACCTCGTGGGGTGTCAATAATTCTGAGAAAGGTGAAAAAGCATCCTAGAACTACACGGGAGGAGTTAGTTAATGACCTCAAATGAGCAGGGACCACAGTCACCAAGAAAACCATTGGAAAGACATTACACCGCAATGGATTAAAATCCTGCAGGGCTCGCAAGGTCCCCCTGCTCAAGAAGGCACATGTGCAGGCCCGTCTGAAGTTTGCCAATGAACACCTGAATGATTCTGTGAGTGACTGGGAGAAGGTGCTGTGGTCTGATGAGACCAAAATAGAGCTCTTTGGCATTAACTCAACTCGCTGTGTTTGGAGGAAGAAAAATGCTGCCTATGACCCCCAAAACACCGTCCCCACCGTCAAGCATGGGGGTGGAAACATTTTGCTTTGGGGGTGTTTTTCTGCTAAGGGCACAGGACAACTTATTCGCATTAACGGGAAAATGGACGGAGCCATGTATCGTGAAATCCTGAACGACAACCTCCTTCCCTCTGCCAGGAAACTGAAAATGGGTCGTGGATGGGTGTTCCAGCACGACAATGACCCAAAACATACAGCAAAGGCAACAAAGGAGTGGCTCAAGAAGAAGCACATTAAGGTCATGGAGTGGCCTAGTCAGTCTCCGGACCTTAATCCAATCGAAAACCTATGGAGGGAGCTCAAGCTCAGAGTTGCACAGAGACAGCCTCGAAACCTTAGGGATTTAAAGATTATCTGCAAAGAGGAGTGGGACCAACATTCCTCCTAAAATGTGCGCAAACTTGGTCATCAATTACAAGAAACGTTTGACCTCTGTGCTTGCAAACAAGGGTTTTTCCACTAAGTATTAAGTCTTTTTTTGTTAGAGGGTTCAAAAACTTATTTCACTCAATGAAATGCAAATCAGTTGCTATCTTTTATTTAAAGTTATTTTTTCGATTTTCCTTTTGATGTGCTATCTGCCACTGTTAAAATAAACCTACCATTGAAATGATACTGTTCTGAGACTTTTCATTTCTTTGTCATTGGACAAACTTACAAAATCAGTGAGGGGTCAAATAATTATTTCCTCCACTGTAGCTTTAGCATTTTTTGTGTGGTCTGTATTGAGACCTATGCAGAGAGTTGTATTGAGTTTCTTTGTTTACATATCATCCTATACTAAAATTAGAAACCTTTGATTGACTTCTTCCTAACAAAAAAGTAGACCCTGGGGTTTAGAGCCACATTGTTTTCTTCAGGAAAAACATGCCAACAAAATATAGAAATCTTGACAATACAAAAAAATAAAATGTACTGCCAAACATCCCGCCATTTGTTTGCACTTTGCATACTGCCTTTTTTGATACTTGAATTGTCGCAAATCTCTGCTGTCCCTTTCAAAGCACAAAGACCTAAAGAAGTCCTCATGAATACAGTGCTGTCTATGTTTGGCAGCACTGTACTCATAAGGTGATGGGAGGGAAGAAGCACTTAGGTGTCCCCACCCATCTCCTAATAAGCACATCATTTACACGTCCAAGTTAGGGAGCAGCTGCAGACACAGAGTCACAATGGGAGCCTTCCCTATGGCAAACAGTAAGGTCAGGGCTGGCCTATTCCTACCAAAGCTGCAGTCTTCACTTCCAGCACTAAGTGCAAAGTGAAATTGGACTTGAGTCACAAGTGCTGTTTGCATGACTACTAATTAATACACACTTGCACTCTGTAGTGCTCTAGTGTTCTTGCAGTTCTGCCCTGTGTCTTCGTTATGAGTCCTATAATCTTGCTATGGCATGAAAGCAGAAACCATTCTGTCATTGCCATTAGTTGCTCCCATAACATAATGGAAGCAAGTGTTCCTGTTAATTTTAATGGGATGGTATGAGAAAAAAATGTCTTGTGTCTTGTTGCCAAATTCCCTGAAGAAAAGACATGGCTACAGCACACTGCCAGTACCATTAGCTCTTAAAGCTCCTGACTAATATTCCCTATACATTAATATGATTCAGATGATACATTATAATATCTGTTCCACAGGGTCTTGGTAGTCATAGGAGTAGTCAAATTTGTGCTGATAAATTCTATATAAAACTTTATTTTGTCACTGGGCTTTGGAGATAAAAGCAGACATTTAGATACATCTATGTTGCTTAGTGCTTGTGAGGATAGAGTTAAAGCATCAGCCTTAATAAGAAACACCATCTTGCTAGGTTTTCTGTTCTCTGGGGACTTCCAGATACAGATTTAGATAAAATAGTATGCTCTGTGGATTCGTTAGCATGAGAAAAGAGACCTTCTACCCATGTGGGCTCATTTCATCAGCATTTAGAAAGAGGGCCTGGGTTGTCGGCTGAAGAGTTGGTGTCAGTGGGTGCGAGGAGTCATGGTCTTGTGTGAGTGAAAGCACAGTTCATCTTGTCTTGGAGCTGAATTGTTTCATCTGTGCAGACATTTATATGTAGATGTGTTCTTTTACCAAAAGGCTGTGCATGTGAGCCCAGATTGGAAGGCTAAAACTTGACTAACCATTTAGTGACTGCTAAACTGTGCTATTGAAGGGCATACTGTAGCTGCAACGGTTTGGGTGTGACTCCGTTTGTGTGTTGTAAGGCCATTGTTTTATCCCCCCAAAAGTGTATAATACGATGGAATTCAGATCGATATAAAATAAATTAATTGCTGAAGCAGTACTATGAATGATTACACAGCTTCAATGTAACTGCATTAAAGTAGCAGTTTTAATGGAAGAAGGTTGTCAGATCACTGTTGATCTGATGTGTTTAATATTTGAAGCTTTTGGTGTCACTGAGTGCATCTTCGGATAAACACTGGTTGGACACCACAGAGAATCAGCCAGGGTATGGCCATCTTAAGAGCAAATCTGTTTGGTAAACTTGTGTTAAAATTTGACTGAACTGGTTTTGCTGCCAGGATACACATTGCAGGCCCTTATAAATAAACCTTTAGTGTGTTAGTATATAAACAGTTTACATTACAATCGCCTGTGCTTAGAGCTTTATTAAACATAGCAGCTAAAACTGTTTTAACCACAGAAACATACAGTTTTTTTTAAGCTTTGGCTCAAAATAGTATCTTACTTTGTGGGAAATTGGGCTTCCTATTTGTGCTTCATTCTGTCTGGCCTGAACATATAATGGCTCAGTTCTACAATGCCAGGCATTGTTACTTCAACTGGATTCTGACTCTCCTCCGGATTCTCTTCTGTTAGTGTTCACTTGTTGACACAGTACCCATAAACAAAGACATGCTTTTCTTTTGGGGAGAAAGGCTGATCTATGAAGTTGCTTTTCTACATAGCAGCTCTTATATAGAATGAAGGAATAAAGTTTGCTTTTACTGAGAACTTAATTTTTTTCTGAGCAGAATAGCTGGCAGGTATATATTTATGTATGCAAGACACCTGTTGGTTCTGCTGTGTCCTTTCTGCATAATGTTAAATTGGAAATATGTTGTTCTCCGTGTTGAATGTATGAGTTTCTAACATTATAAAAGTCATCAATGTCCTAAAGCATCTTCCATAATATTTGTGGCTGTTCAGTAATGCTATAAAAGAGACTGGATAAATAAATCTCTTTGTCGTGTATTTTGTATTGGCCATTTATACAAAACAGAATTTATTAAGGATGTTAAATCCCCAAAACTCAGTAAAATTGTGCCTTTTTCTAGGGCACTTGAAGGCAACTTGAAATAAGCTTAGCCAAGCGTTCCTCCTCACTTTATGGCTCTTTGGCCCTTAATAAGGGGAAGGAAAGTAAAATAAGTAATTACTGGTATGCCACAACTCATTTTATTAACACTAAGCCTTCTATTCTAAACATTTATATTAACAGTAATACACTTCATATGGTCAGACTTAAACCAACTTTGTCAGAGCAACGGCTGGGAGTTGTAACCATGTATACAAAAAATGTATACTAAAGTTGCTGTTTCTATTCAGCTAGGTGTTTTGTGCAACAAACCCCACACTTGTGTCCACAAACAGCACAATTTAGTTTTTGCCTTTTACACACACACAAGGACAAGGTCAGAGTGGCTCAGTCTAATTTGGATGATCGGCTGAGAGGAAGGATTATAGGGCTTTGCTCAATGAATTTCTTTTACCTTCATCACAAAAAAAATTATATAAAGAATACAAATATGATCTTTCTTAATCATAGTCATTTTTATTAGTACTGTATTTTAATATTAAGGCCAAAAAACCTGGATTTAATAAAAGTAGTGGTAATTTTCATTTTCTTTTTACTTTTCTAACCTAACTCTAATTATTTGTCATATTTATTAATTTGTTATGCATACAGTCACTAGATGGTGCATGCAGTGAAGAAAGAGATTCCGTTGTGTTTTCAGGCTACAGAGACTTAAAATTCAGATGGAAAATAGTTTGTCACAACTTATTCAATTTACTTGCTGCCTACATTTTTTTCAAATATATATATTTAATATATATATATATCTCAACCATCATTCATGTTAAATAATAATGTAGTTATTATTTTGTACATATTTAAACATTAACATATCCCTGACACCCCAGCATAGGAGTATGCTTGTTTTCTGTAAAGAACTGGACAAGCAGAGGCCCCTCGCTCTAAGAGAGGTCCTTCAAGCAAGCAGGTTCCCAACACAATGATGGGAATCTTACTTGATGCCATTGCATTTCCAAGCATTACTTCTATTGCCATGGACCCCCCTTCCCTCAAACTGTGACATTTGAGCTTCACAGCAGGAAACTTTACCTGTGTTCTATGACCCTGGCCTCAATTAAGTTTTTGCAGTATGTCAGAAAGAATTGTAGACCTTAACAGTGTGCTAATTGCTTGTGCCCAGTTTAGCTATTAATAGATCTAGTCACCTGCAGGTAGAGAGAAAATATAACATCTTCAACAGTATATATTATATTAAGGTAATAATAGCCCATTTGCACATCATCCCAAAACACATACTCTTTGTAATATTAACACATCTTATTTATACTACTTGCATTCCTGCCAAACATCCCCACAGACCCACCCATATTGCTCCTGTTTGGCACATTAAGCCTGGAATTGCTACTGGCAGCTTCACCTGTCAACGTCACTAACATTGGGCCTCCAGGGATAGAGTTGCTGTATTGTCCTCAATGAGTTCTTGCATGACTTGCTGAGAAAATAATCTCTTGCCCCAAGCACTTCTGCTGCAGCCCGCTTGGTCTTATATAGATAGATTGAGGTCTCCTCCCAGTTAGGCAGGTTGTTCAGGTGAGCAGCTGGTGCTGCAACAGACATGTCAACTCAAATTTTTCAGCATCACACAGATTTAAATCTCTTCACTCAGTAACCCACAGTAACAGCCTAGTCACCTGTTGTCAGTAAAATGCACCAATATCCTCTGCTTACCCCACTGTTGAAAATGAATGGCTTTCTCTTTAACCTTGCTGTTAGAAATTTCAAATATGGAAGAAGCACACCTTCATGCTGGCAAATGCCTTATGCATATATATATATATATATATATATATATATATATATATATATATATATATATATATATATATATATATATATATATATATATATATTGGAATTTAGATTTTATGATGTGTTTTAGATAAGGGGCATAGGAATTATCAGTGTTTTAGAATCAGGTACTAGCGAGTTACAACATTTGGGGTGGTTTATCAGTTTCATTTATTTGTCAGCCTTTTAGACTTGATCTGCTTTACCTAAAGTGGCAGAGCATGCCCTTGCTAGGGGATGTGAGCTAGGTTAGACACATTGCACTATCCAAATGTCTGCAGGCTGTGAACCTGTAGATGTCTTTTGGCCAAGCCAAGCATACTCTGCATTACTCTCATTTTTCATTCCTGTTAGTCAGCAACTCTGCTCAGCCCGTGAAATGCAGGTTATTTCTAAGGGTCAGGTATCTTTATTGTCTTCTTCTTTCTTCCCTGCAGAATAATAATAAATAAAAAAGGGCAGAGGAACATTTAATTTCCCCAACAGCAGGTGCTTGTCATCCATCTGAGGATAGTTGCCAACATCTGGTGCAATTGCCTCAGAAAACGCAGTAACAAGATGGCCTGCAGTTCAAACGCCGAGCGCGCTTCGCCTCTTTAATGATAACAAGCTGTTGGCTTTCCCTCGGAGATGAATTCCTCTCGCAGATGTTTGTCTACTTTTGGCAATCTTATCACTATAGCTTTGGTGATTATGCTCAACTGGAGACTATTACTGTAAAGGAAGTTTGAACTGTTTCAATTTTCACCCCCCTTTGCTGCTTCCAAGATATAATTTATATCAGCCGCTCTATTATTGGTGCTGATATTAAGTGGCTGTTTTATTTCTTTATGACCACCGAACAGTAGTTTACACCAATAATGACATTCCGCCCTCGTAAATATGTATTGAAGTTGTATCGACTTCTTACATGCCCTCATGCCTAGCTTCTGCTGTGCTGTGTGATTATGGTACCTATTTGACATACAGACTGTTACTGTATTGAAGAACGGTGAAGTGTTTCTCCCCTTAGTATAGCTATAATGCTTATGGCTGGTGTAATTCAAGGTAAACGGTTTCCCTTAAGTTCTTTTAATGCCTGGTTATGGCAATTGTCTAAAGAATAAAGCATCTGTTTTCTGAGTGAGTTACAGGCTTTGCCGATGTGATGAAGACAGTACATACTTACTGTCATAAGCCATAATATACGGACTGAAGGGAAACATACCCGTGAAAGATTTACTGTGATAAAACTGGGCAGACATGGCATTAAGTCTGTTGGCTCTCTTGACAACTTTATCATTTGATCACAAAGGGCTCCATGGCCTCTCAGCCTTAATTCTTATTTTGAAATACTGTCTGTTGCTGCGGAGTTGCCCAGTGATAGCAGCCTTGACTGCTCTGTAAACTTGCAGTTGGTGATTCCCAGTTTGCCGACCAATGACAAATCGCTTGTCACAGTCTGTGTTGTTCCTGACTTGAGTTATGTTGGTCCACCGAAGAACCTGGAAAATGGTGATAGTTGACAGACAAAAACCTATTCTCTTTTGCACTTTTCTCCTTTACGGTTGTTTATGAGTCTCATTTGGACAAAGGTTATTGTAAATTTTTATTTATATTGCAACATTTTTCAGGTTTGGGGAATTCATCTTAATGAAAAGCCTTATTTTCTGCCTTTCTAATCTTATTGGTATATAATCTGAAGCCTTCAGAAACAGATCGATGACTTAGGTAAAAATAAATAAATCACATGCAGGGTGTTCGGCTCTGTGTTGTTCATGCATGTTGTCCACGCTTCCCCTCATTTTTTATGTTCCTTCACAGTGTTACAGTGTAATCTATGCATCCATACATTGTTTGTAAACCAGTAGATGTTTATTGTAATGTAATTACTATTTGGAGTGATTTATACCAATTCTGTCAAATGGGCCTTAGAAATGAAATATTAGAAACAGGAATAAAAAGCTATAATTAAATGATATTGGTGTATATGGACACACTTCTGAAGAAGCATTATCAGTCAAATTGGCTTAGAAGGGCACATTTGCTAGTTTACTGGAGCTGTGCTCAGGGCAGCTTGCTGAAGCTTTAGTTTGCCACACTGCTATGCATTTTTGATGGGGTGGAAATCTTTTGTGTTAATTTTTGAAAAGTTCACACTGACAAGTCTTGGTCTCCTATGAATGTATATGCCCAGTTTAGCTACCACTGCTGTCAATTACACACTCCACCCACATTTCTTAGCAGCTCCCCTGGGCTGCCTATGACACCAGCTAAATTACTAAGTTATCTGCAGACAAAAATGTCAATCGTGTGGCTTTGAATAACATTGGTTGCATAATAGTTTGGAATTTTTGCCTATTTCCGCTTACTAAAGTCTGACATTCTCATGACCCTACGGAATTGTCTGTGTAAACATGGATGATGCCTTGGGCAGATATATATATAATAAAACACCATATCAGGGATAGGATTTAAACCATTTGAGAGTGGCACTAAGTATACGTCCCCTTAATCATTGGCAGTGACCCAGTGGCAGATGTAAGTTGCTCTGACCAAAAGGACCACTTCCAAAAACACAAAAGGTCCTTTATTTCAAAATGGAAACTGACATTATTTCAGGAGATCTCATGATAAGGGAACTTCTTGTGTACCCACAAAATTAACATTTAGTAAACAGTATGACCATAAAAAAAACAGAAGCAGAGGATGCAACTATAATGGTTCTGGTACAAATTGGGGATATGTAATAAAAGTTACAGATTTGCACTGGAGATTGGCTGTTAAGGGTTACTAGACCTAATACAAAGATTGTTATATTATTCTGTATAAGTTAATACTGGCTTAGAAGTGGGTAATGAAGACCCTTAACCACTTCTGTACATTGCTGACTCTTTTTTATTTATTTTTTTATTTTCCCAGTATCAAAATAGTTGAGCTTGTTAAAAATTTGGCATAACTGAGATTCAATCAAGAGTATTTGCCTTAGCATCTAAGTTCTATAAAAACTTTTAGGCTGTGACATTCATTGGCATTAAGCATTTAAAGTGATCTAGGTGCATACGGTTGCAGCACTAGATTCCTGACTTTAATGTGTTCTGTTGAAAATAAAAATGGCTTGGTTCATGGCTAATGTGGTGCTCTCTGCACATTTCCTTGCTTTTGTTTCTGTGCAGTTGGTAGGTGGTGCTCAGTCTGGGCAAACAGAGGATTCTGCTGTGTTAAATATTGTGTCATTGCTGAGTACAGACCTAAATTGACAAAGTTTTTGAGTACAGAGAAAAAATGTTGGGTCACCCATTTTTTGTTTCTTTAAAGGAGAATACAAGTCAAAATTTAAAAAGCATACTGCCCAATAGTCCTCCTATTGTTTAGTAAAAACGCCACACTTTTGGCTCACCCAATCAAATATTTACTCAGTCACACTTACTTCACATTTTCTAGAACAGGCAGCCATCTCTAAAAAGGTATTCTCCCTTCCTTTCCCTCCTTGCTTCATACTGCACATGTGTTTCATTCCCTCCCCCCTCCCCTCTGCCAGATCCGCTTCTGATTGGCTGATGGGCATGTGTAGCTCAGAACAGCAGACAGGATCAAGTTACACACATGCTCAGAGAATAGGAAGGCTGCCGCTGGAACCTACAGGAAGGGAAGAGAGATTTCAGTGATGTCACTGTAGTCTTCACACTGCTGTAGGCTGCCAGCACCATATCTCAGAGAAGCAAGCAGGGATCTGGGAATTTAGATATGCAGTAAGTACTTAAAAAGAATGCCTTTAGACTTATTTTTAATTTATATTAACCTTTTCATTGTCCTTAAGATTGTGGTGTGTTCAGTCAATGAGAGTGTGGTGTGTTCAATCAATGGGATGACAATCGGGTGTAAGAGACCCTGTTTTATTTAAAGAACAGGGATCCAACAAAGCACCTGAGTATTCCGGTGCTGAAATTGTTTTAGAATTGTCAATTTAAATTTCATTTTTGCGTAATGTTATAGTAAATTATGAGGATATTATAAGTCATAAGGGTATGCCAGGACCATATAAAAGCAGATGCTTTTGCAGGTCATAGAATTCTGTTATGAAGGGGTATATTATTCTTTGTTATATGTACACACAAGTTTCGGTGTCATGTGGCACCAATTACTAAGCACTAGGGATGCACTGAACCCAGTTTTTTTGGGTTTGGCCGAACCCCCGAATGTTAAGGCAGTCGGCCAAATACCGAACCGAATTTGGAAGGGTTAAACGTTGCCATGAACGAAGCACGCGGCAAAAAAATTGACACTTCCATGTTTATGTGGCAAAATTAACCCTT
This sequence comes from Xenopus tropicalis, assembly GCF_000004195.4. Lineage (NCBI taxonomy): Eukaryota > Metazoa > Chordata > Amphibia > Anura > Pipidae > Xenopus > Xenopus tropicalis. The sequence goes on along the minus strand of NC_030678.2, from coordinate 104,263,534 downwards.
CCAAATCCTAATTAGCATATGCTAATTCAGATTCAGTTCGGCCAGGACCATGGATTGAACCGAATCTGAACCCTGCCAAAAAAGGCCGAATCCTGGATTTGATGCATTCTTACTAAGCACAGACATCACTAAGCACTATCTATAAAATATGATTTACAGGATATTCATATTTATCCTATATCCTAAGGATATAATACAAAAGTGCCAGGAATATCTTGTAAAATATATCTTTCTAAACAGTGCTTAGTGATGTCATCATTTATAATTGGTACTTGGTGATGTAATTTGTGCCACCTGATTTACTAAAACATGTATATTATAAAAAAAATACATAAATAAGTGTACCCCTTGTTCCAAGGCTTGATTGTATGGTTGTGAAACTCCTCTGTGATTTTATGATATCTTTATGTTTTACAATACAATATAATACATTATTCCTGATACATTTTACAGGTTATTAATGGCTTGTGAGAATGAGAGGGAGAAAGAAAAGTAAAGAATAGATGATAGAGGAATTAATTTTTTGTAATATATACTGTGAGCGAATAAATTCTTCCCTTTTTATATGTGAAAAAATGGAAAGTGTTTGGAAAAGAAAATGTTTCATATTAGTAAGAGCCATTTACCCTTTACTCAGATAGGCATTAGTATTCCAACTTGTGTTGTGAAATTGCAATGTTTCAGCCTGATACTCTGTTCTTTTGCCGTAAGCGTTGCCATGTCCTCCTTGCTTTAAGCTACGTCTCCCTGAATTCACATTTAAATAAAATACACTAGCTTGAGCAGCCTGTCAGGTTGAAAGGCTTGTGGGTATTAATCTTGCCATTAACAGAAAGTTTGCCCTATCAGAAGCAGCCGCCAAAACACCTGCTATTAAAATCCCCATTGGTATCATAAAGAAACTGCCCACTCCCAAAAACTGATACTTCTAGACATATTGACACTACATTGCCATAATGAAAATTCTCCCCGCAGGTCTTGTAAAATGGAAGTTTTATTACTGCATTGGTGTGAATGCTTATTTTTAAATCTGTTAATCCATTTAAACCCTGTTGATGCATTGGCTAACAACAAACCACGGCAAAAATGTATTGCTTAATTTTCGGTTGGCTTCTTGCTGTAGTTACAATATTAAAAATCCATTAAATTTTAATGTACATCATAAAATATGTGCTCCCGTGAAAGCTAGCACAGATAATTATTTCTGATGAATAAACCAAAAGGACAAGTATGTGAGAAGTTCATACTGCAGCTTTCAATTTTTATTATATACATCTCCTGCAGGGGCAATCATTGGGATGTTCCAGCTGGTTATTTCTGCGGCCCACTTCTCCCAGGAGAGAGCTCGCTATAATGCAAACTTGAACTAGCACAAGTGCCAATGTTTTCCTTGCTATATTTGTTAATGGTTCATGGGGGAAAGTAACTCTCTGTGGCCTGCGGTACGTTGGAGGAGACTTTGGCAAGCCCTGCCAAGGAGCTGCAGTACTATCAACACTTCCCCATCATTTTATTTATTAGCAGCGAGTTCTCTTTTGCGCTTTTATTTGCCAGTCGGCCAGATGAAATGTGCTTTGGATATGATTTTGGAACGGGACGAAAAATGGTAACTGCCCGTGCCAAAAGATTGAATATATTTTCAAAACACATCAGATTAGAGAAAGAGACATCTGCAACCTTGTTATGCATTACTGTCCCTGACACTCGGGTATTTGTCTATTTAATGATTTCTCAATTGTACAATAATGAGCAGACTGCGCCCCCTAGGAAGCTGGGTTATTGTGCCTTTACGGCAATGTTGTTTTCAATAGCTAAAGCTATGGATGGGGGGCCAGTAGTGAAGAGGGCATCAAGTCATCTTCCCAAACTAAATGAGGACTCCAATGTGTGGGTACCCAGTATCTTTTAAAGATTGTATTTTTTCACAGAAACTTCTGTAACACTTCTGCAGTAGGTCCTATACTGCTTTATACACACAAATGTTTTCTGTTCAGTGTTTTATAAACCACACGCAGCATGACATATTGGGTGCAACCAAGCAAGTACCTAACCATGCATCATTGGAAAAATTCCCTGCACAATTTTTATTGATACTTAATTTAATGGATTTATTTGAATTATATAATCTAATTTGCAGGTGCCAGAGTACCCACCAAGAGGGATCGTTAGGGTATCCTGTGAGTTTCTGAATTCGCAATGACAGTTCTATGTCCTGCATTCAGCTCATGCCACTAGGCAGGCTATATTGGTGACTTTGTATTTTCCATTCTTATTGCGGCATCCAATTGCTAGAGGGGTTGCCTGAAACATCAGCAACATCAGCCTTCCCTTATTCAATCGCTGTAGGCTAATGTTTCCATTTATAGGCAGCTTTTAGTGTAGAGATTGCGAACTCTATGTAGCTGTCTTGATGTCAAGACGTTTGTTTACAGGTAGTGCATGCAGAAAAGGGGACCTGAGAGATGTGAATAAGAAGATATTATATATAAATATATATATATATATATATATATATATATATATATATATATATATATATATATATATATATATATATATATATAGAAGTCGAAAACGAAGAAGCCGCTCTCACAGGTCTTATGTGCAAAAATAAAGTATCTTTTTATTGTATGGTGAACTAATATATATATATATTTCTCTGACTTTTTATTCTGTTCTTTATTTGTTTCCTGTTGAATTACACTACAGACATACAAATCCCGTCATAATTTTGTGACATCTCTGTATGAGGGTTAGAACTATCTAAGGGGTTATTCCTGATAATTATTCTAATTCTAATTATTCTGTTGCCACCTACTTTGCACCATCTCTAGGCCATTCTCCTTGCTAGCTGGGGGTTTAAAGGGAAAATATACCCCCCGTTCTGACATGAGCTCATTCAGTTGGACTTATGTAGAAAAGATGCATTAACACTATCTGAAGTGCCAGATATACATATAAATGTATTTTTAACACAACCATAAGCTGATTCCACAGACTGAAAGGAAACCATGATACTTTGACAAACCATACCCCAGCATCCCTTAGGTCCTCAGTGTAATGCAACCCTTTCTTACCCTGTTACATTTTGAAGAGATGGATTCTGGGACTTAAAGTCCCTCTGCTTTTCATAATGCACATATTTTCTGTAAAGTAAGTCCCAGAAACCATAATTTACAATGGAACAAGTTGAGGGAGCAGTTGAATTATATCAGCCTAAAGGAGAAGGGGATCTAGTTCCTGAGGCACAGGCAGACTATCATGGTTTTCTGGTATGTCTGTGTAAAAATATTTTTTATATTTCATTTGGCAGTTCTGATTTTGTGTTTATGTACAACTGAATGAGCTCATATCAAAACAAATGGTATATTTTCCCTTTAATACTTCAGGTACTGAGGGTGGACAGTGTCTCTGGGACAATGGTAATTTAAACAGGACTGAAAATGTAAGCAGAGTAGGGGGTGACGTAATAAATGGTGCAATGTCTGCTACTTGTCTTGATAAAAGCCATTGTTACTGCTTATGGGTAAACTTAATTGCATGCCCTGAGATGGATGCAGTCGAATAAGCTCAGCCATGATAGCACATAGTTAACTTACCAGTGTCGGACTGGCCCACAGGGATACCAGGAAAATTCCCGGTGGGCCCAGGTATCCGTGGGCCCTCCTGCTTCTAACCATGCTTCATGGTCATTCCTTATTTTTTGTTTGGGAATAAAGCAACTAAATATATAGCAGAATAGATTATAGTATGTAAAGATAAAAAAACTAGGAAAATATAGAGACTGAGTAAGAATGGATGGAAAATACTTTAGAGAGTGGGCCCATGGTCCAAGGTTTTCCGGTGGGTCCCTGGCATCCCAGTCTGATACAGTGGCTTACCACTTAATCCTTTAAAGGAGAAGGAAAATTTCAATCACTGGGGGTGCCAAAATGGGCAGTGCAGTTTTCTCAGGCATCAGCCAGGGGTAACACTAAGCGATTACAATCACTGGGGGGTTGCCTAATATTTGGCTGCATAATAGTCCGTGCAGTCCACAGCATGTATTAAAATGAATGGCTAATGAGTGACAAGAGATGTAATTTCTTATATGCCAGTGGGGCTAGCTTACTACCACTGGTGCAGTAACTCATAGAAACCAATTAGTCATTTACTTTTGGTATTCTCCCTGCAGTAGAGAAATCAAAGATCTTAGTTAGCTGACTTCTGGACAAATCTTCATCTCCTACAAATAAAAGCAGAATTCCAAAATTGTACACTTTAATAGTGAGCTTTAACCTGTGCCTCTCCGGTAACTTTGGGCTACCTTTGCTCCGAGTGGCTGCCGGCTGTAGTGTACCAACAGCTGAAAAGTAAGATGTTGAAGATCACCGATGTAGAGTTTTGTTTGGCTTGCAATAGCAGCAGTGTCAGTTCCATATGAATCAAATACAAATAAACATGTATTTACTCCTCCAGTTCATTCCGTGCTCTGTCCTTTCATTTATCACAGGCTGCTTGAGTTTGCATTCCTCCTGTGTTGCTGACTTCAATATATCTAACGCTCTGCAAATAACACAAATTGTTACTCTTTTGCTGTTAAAAGGATGATTCCTCCAATGCATTCTGTCATTTTACAAAGCAATCTGACATACTGTTTTCCCAGCTTGATCCAAATTGTTCTCTATCAAGGAAATTTAAGACCCGCTCTTGAAGATTATATAAGATAGGCACAATTCTATATGCAGAATCACTATATTGGGAAGGAAAATGTGACTCTGCAGCTTTTGGAGACAAAAAAAGGCAACGCCTGGCCAGTTTCTGAGAGTTCTCATATGACTTAAGTATAAAAGTAAAGTTCATGGTATAAATAAAGGATGTGGGCCATCGCTTAAGGCAACTCTGGCTACTGTCCCATGACAGTAGATTGCTCAGCACACACATTTTATGAATTATTTTAAAAGTTACATTTCATTATAGCTGCTGTATTAATTAAAAAAAAGCCAAATATTTGTGTATACAGGTAAGGGAACCATTACTCAGAACCTGGGGTCTTCTGGATAAGGGAGCATTTCGGTAATTTGGGTCTTTATACTTTGTCTAGTAAAAAATGATTTAAACATCAAATAAACCCAATAGGATTGTTTTGCCTCTAATAAATCAGGTAGGATTAAGTACAAGGTACTGTTTTATTATTAACTTAAAAGGGACCTGTCGGCCTTAGAAATAATTCCAAATGCCAAAGTTGAGCAAACTAAACTTTACTTACACTATATAAATTATTTAAATCTTGTTTCCTTCAGTCTTGGGATCCACAATAGCAGCTAGCAGGTAGCTGCCATTTTGTGGGCTATTAAAGGAGAAGGAAAGGTAAAAACTAAGTAAGCTTTATCAGAAAGATCTATGTAAATACAGCTATAAGCACTCATAGAAACACTGCACTGAGTCTTCTGTCAAAAGATACAGGATTTGTTGTCTCTTTGTTTTCCTGTGCCAGAGACACGCAGCTCTCTCCTCTCCTGCCCCCCCCTTAGGAATGTGGATCTGAGCCAATCAGCAGGAAGCTTCCTCAGAGTCTTACAAACTGAGAATGTACACCGGTCTGGGTCTTGGTGCAGGAGCGAGGCATTATGGGAACTTTCTTTACACAGCTCAGTGTTTTTTCTTCCTGTTTGGCTTCTGATCATCTGAACGGGAGAAATATGGGGAGACTTAAGGGCACTATTGAGAGAACTGAAGGTATGCCTGCAGCTTGAGATTAACTCTTTATTAGCCTTTCCTTCTCCTTTAAGCTTTGTATCACCCCCATATCTTATGCCAGAATTGTGGTCACTATGCCAATGACATATGGGAAATAGTTAACACACCCCTTTTCATCCATTCTTTCTGTGTTCAAAGAGATGTAGGTGTCGCAGAATAAGTAGTGGACAAAATTCTGTGTTTTCATATAACAATATACACAATTTGCTGTGTGTTCTAACCTCAAAAAAATTTAAAAAAATGAAGCTGCAACAATTCTAGTCAATGGTTTTGCATTCGCCATGTATGCTTTTAGTTTCCCCTTACATGAATATAACAGTAAAGGTGAAAGCCTCCTGTAACAGTGGGATGCACTATAAAGCCCATTAAAAGCAGTTAGCTTAGTTATATTGATGAGCTAACACATAGCGACTACACTGCACATAAAACCGCTTACAAGTCAATTTGCCCTCTTCAAATTAATTGCTATATTTTTATTGTTATTATTACTATGTTATTAATGTTAATGGCCCTGGATGCAAGAGGAAGAAAATAATTATGTAAGTAGAGTAATGTTGTCCATTTAAATGATTAGCTTCATTCCTACCGGGGCTTGATAATGTGCTTGACACCAATTATTGCTTTTATTACATTTTGAGATATATTGGATTTTATCGACATACTTTTAAACGAACTAGTAATTTTCATATGGCTCCCTCATTTTAACATCTATATGGATTTTGAAGACAGCAGTTGAATCAGACTGTAACTGAATAGAAGAGAACGAGTAGGTTCATTTTATTCGAAAGCTGTTTATAATTTTATTGCTAGCTCTTATGTAAAGTAGGCAAACTACATGGGGTATATATTACATAGGATGAACTAAACTTTCTGCTGTTTTATATCCTAAATGTCCTTAAAGCAATATAGTTGTTCCCCAAAAGATCTGTTTGACGGGCCAAATGTGTGATTTTCTCCCTTAAAGCTGTACTGTTACCTTTCTATAATGCAGTGTTCACTTATGCCAAATTGCTGAAAATTGTGGTTTTGTTGGGTTGTTCAGCATGCCACTAGATAAAAGGTCCCCAACCTTTTTTACCCATGAACCATATTTAAATATAAAAAGAGTTTGGGAGCAACACAGGCATAAAAAATGTTCCAGGGTTGCCAAATAAAGGCTGTGACTAGCTAATTGGTAGCCCCTATGTGAACTGGCAGTCTACAGAAGGCCCTGTTTGGCAGTACACTTGTTTTTTATGCTGGTTGGGAATCATTGCTCTAGAGTCTAGACTAACACGTCTGTGCAGCTTTGTGTACACTGTCTGGCTTCTTTTACTGTCCTGTGTAATCAAAACAGGATTACTATACAAATGCGTAGTGTACTGTATATTTGCCTTTTGGGGTAAATAAACACAAAGTAGTTCTAGTCACTTTATTGTTGCATGAATAATTATTGGAACCTTTCGCGAGAGAATTATGATTATGATACTTTAGAAGGACATAGCCTAGGACATAGCCTAGAGAGTGAGTAAGTAATCTTTGATGTAGGATCTCATGCTTGAGACTTGAATCCTTGTGGCCACGCTTTGTGACCCTGGACTAGTTACTTTTTGTCCTGGTGTCCCATAATGCATACCTCCCAACTGTCCCAATTTTTGCAGGACAGTGCCTCTTTTAACAGCTCAACCCACAGGCCTTGGGTTCTTACTGAAAAGTCACTCATTTCCCCTTGATCTCCTGCACTGAAAAAAAGATCTAAAAAAGATACAAACTTAATTAAAAAGTAGCTTTTGGCAGGGAGCCCAGAAATCTTAACAAGCTATACCTGCACTTAGATACATTGTTTTTCAGACTTAATTAAATAAGTGGCCTTTTGGCAGAGAGCCCAGAAAGTTAACAAGCCACACCTGCACTGAGATACAATTGTAACTAATAAGCTAAACAGGTCTCTTGGGGGTACTGAGACTTGTAGCTTAAAGGGCAATTTCACCTGCTAACAACCCCATAACCCCCATGTCAGGAAAACGCCCCTCACAGACGCGCCTGACACCGGGACGGGGAACAAGGGGTTGCACTCAGTCACCTTTCACACAGGTTAGACTAACCTCAAGCACCCCCAAACACACCACCGCCCCAAATACAACTATTCGCTGCCACCATCTATCATTAACAGGCGATAGAAACCCAATTACCCAACTATTTCATGCACAAACTTTCCTACTGCAGTGAGGGATAGTTCTACTACTTCCACACACACACACCAGCAGCCACGGTTAATTTACATATACACTGTCCTACTGACAGTCCACTAACTAATAGTATACACACAGCCAAGCAGTTAATACACCTCTAGGCCTGAGCAGTCATACAAGTTACGTGGGAATTGATATAGAGCCAAAGGACTAAACTTATTAAATTTTATATTTAATATTACAGGGTAAACAGTGCAGTTTTAAAAAGATGTTACAAAAGAGAAACATACATGCAAAACAGTCAATAAAATAAACGGGGATAAAAACACAGAGAAATCCTAAGTACATTACCGAATATTCTGTGCCCTCTGAGGCAAGAGGTTGAAAAACGGTGAACTCACAATCCAAAAGAACATGGATGCCCCAAAATATGAGTTAACTGGCACCTGGGTCTGTGCCCTTTTTTATCCTACTCCCGGGACCCTCCCTCATTACTGTATTCATGAGGAGGGAGTGCCCGGGGGCGTCTCACAGGACCTCCCCTGTATAGAGCTGTACTTCTCCTGCCCGTTTCTGGTCATATAATATTGGTACTTGCCAGTACCCAATATTATTATGACAATAGGGGCTTGTCTTAACCCATATGGGGGCGATCAAAATGATACCAAACATGGGGGGTGTCTCATGTCCCAGTCCCCCAGAACCCATCCCTGCTCAGAGAGGGGTATAGGCTGCCCCTGTTTGGTATCATTGGGAAGCCTGGGGCCTCCTCATAAATCATATGTGAGTTATGAGGATGTGGACCCTAAAGCAGCGGAGATATGGATCCATTTCTATAATCCATATTTTCTGATAGCTGCACCCCCCCCTGCTGCTCTGGGTCCCCAGTTGGCCTCTTTGATCATAGATCAAAGAAAGCAATAGCCCCAGGTTTCCCGCCCACCAAATGGCTGGATACGGATAGGGTCTCTGCAGGAGACTAGATGGTGATAGGGGTTAACCCTTTGCCAGGTCCGGGCCATATGGTGCCTGGCATGACACCCCAGAAATGTGTTCAAACCTGCAAAATTTAGTAAAATGGGAGTGGTATTAGGGGGTGTGGTCACTAAAATGGGCATGGTCAAAAAATAGGCATCTCTGGAAATAGTGTAAATACAGATATAGGTTTCATTATCTGGAAACCCATTATCCAGAAAGCTCTAAATTACAGGAAGGTCATCTTCCATAGACTCTACATAAGTCAAAATTTTGAAAACATATTTCTTTTTTTTTCATAATAATAACAGTAGCTTGTATTGGTTTAGTGGAGGCAAAACAATTATATTGGGTTTATTTAATGTTAAAATGATTTTAGGAGACTTGAGGTGATCCAAATCACTATACCTCTACCATGATACAATATAGACACTCATGTGAGCCAATTTTATACTTATTTTATCAAAGAACATAAAATTCCATGTATTCCTGATATTCAGCTTTGTTTAATTATGCTATATTCTAACATTTTTGTTATACTGACAGTACAGCAGGAAATTTAGCATATGACCTCTCTCAGAAAGCAGGACATCTGTCCCATGTAATCCAAAGCTCAATGTGCTTAGCCATGTTGCATGGCAGGTTGTGGCAAACTCTCCCCGTGTTTTTATGCATAGTACATATTCAGTAAAGGACATATGGTACTGAGTATCAAATCTCTTCACTGCAACACTGGCTTGATGCTATGTCAGATTTACCAGTGAGAATATATATATATGCATGCATCTGTCCAAATATATGAAATATTGCTCAGCATAAGTTTATTTTTTGCCCAGAGGCTCAAAAATTCAAATATCCTGGTAGCATAACTGCCTTGAAAGTCTTTTGGATGTAGCCTAAGTTATATATTCATACAACTGGTTTTAAAGGCTTTTTGTTATAGGAAGGCCATAAAACAAACTTTTGGTTTAATTGTGACATCCCCAAGTGATTGCTTAACTTTTTAATAAACTTTATCTAGCATTGTATCATTGTATCATGCACTTAAAGGAGAAGGAAAGGTAAAAACTAAGTAAGCTTTATCAAAAAAGGTCTATGTAAATACAGCCATAAGCACTCACAGAAAATCTGAGTCATCTATCAAAAGAAACACAGGATTTCATGTTTCCTTTTGTGTACACATGTACTTTGGTATCAGACTTCCTCTCTCAGAAAAATCCTTCATTCCCGGGCCGGTGTCACGATCAGTCACCAAAACCCAGAACATTTGCCAAGGTCCCGGTCACAGCTCACAATTCTGCCTATAACAGCCACCTTTGGCTTCGGGTGGAGCCCTCCGCTACTTGGGTGCCGCCAGGTCTTTAAGTGAGAGAACTAGGGTAACGTTTCTGAGTGAGCAAGGAAACCAGATCATTACAGGAGGACTGAGGGAGCTTACAAGAATCAGGATACAGAAGCAGAGTCAAAGAGGCAAAAGGGTCAATCCAGGCAGAATTTGCTCAAAGTCAGGATATAGGCAGGGGTCAGAACCAGACAGACAAGACAATATGCACACCCAGGAACTATGGTAGATAGACCTGTAACGGGCGTGGGAGAAACTGGGAAGGGATTAAAAGGCTAGATAATTAAAGATTCAGTTCTGCTCAAATAGGTGCGAGGCAAGGAAACTGCACAGTAAGCAGTGGGTTCCTGATTCAAATCCAGACAGGATGTTACAATGAGACTCTGAATAGCTCTCTCTTCTCTCCCTTCCCCTGCTGCCCCCCATAAGTATTCACTCCCCCCTCCCATCAGAATGTGTGATCTGACCTACCAGCCCCTAGAGCTGCAACACAGAAGCTATGGAGACCAAGCTAAATTGACAGCTGCTATCTTAAACAAACAGAGGTAGCTTTTAGGGCTGTTTACTCAGGTATGGTAAAGCTTTTTGCAGAATAAATATAGCATTCTGGCCTGCACTAATGTGGCAAATCTATTGGCAGTAAAATGCCAAAATGACTTTCCTTCTCCTTTAAATTTGTAATTTTTGTAGATCAAATTTTCTTTATGATTTACCTTGAAATTATATTATTTATATCTGTTGCACGTGTGCTTGGAATCATGGTATTTTAGCAATAATTTTCCATTTAGTGAATGGCTCCTTGCAGTGTTCACTTTCTGTAGTAAGAAAGATAACACGTATGCCTGATGCTGCTCTTATAGGCGCTGGGAGGTTGCAGAGGCCAAAGTGGAGCACTTTAGGCAGTGGAGTACTTTAATATTTTGCTAACTACATCATTTTGCTTTTACCTTCTGCATCACGTACATAACCTTCTCAGCTTGAAGGCTGTTTGTGGTTATGGTACAGTAATGTAATTGCATGTCATATCTGGAATAGAGATTAGTAAAAGTATTGATTTCAAATAACCCTCCAAATAATATGGGTATGTTGTGCCAATGAGATGAGCCTCTTTTAGGTGCTGGTCTAGTGTTTATCACAAAAAGCAGTCTGCTTATCCTTAAGCCTCAGGATCTTGATGGTCCTCCATCCTTTATATGCTCTGCTCAATGAGAAGTTAAGGTTCCAGAATTCAGGCAGGCTTGCTGGATACTTAGGAACATATGTATAACAGTAGTTTATAAAAGCTGTTTAGATGTAAATTTTCATTGCTGATTTTTACAGGTATGGTTAGCAAAAACTGCAAAAGAAACTTACTTAGCTCACCCAGTTTTGCTAACTGTGCCAATTTCTACACAAGTTTTTACACTTGTAGCATTTTCTATTCAATTGATTTCAGTGGAAAGGATGGTGCAAAATAAGTGCGTACAATGCAGCATAACTCTGGCAAACACTTTAATGGAGTGGCACATTGGAGTTTCAGTTTATTGAAATGATGTGCAAAGGGGTTGCCACAAAGAGGATGGCACTTCCATATTGGACCTTTTGTAGTGTTCTAGAGGAGTAATGTATTCTGTGAGTGACACACAGCAGCAGGGGCATCAATTTGACTCCATATTAGTAACCCATAGCCGTCCTGGACTGGCAATCTGTGGATTAGGAGCGTAAAGGGCTGCTGTAAAATGCCGTAGACAGTCACTTTTTAGGGGACTGTTTGGACCTCTGTGTACTTAAAATGCAAGGGCCTATATAGAATGCCAGTCTGGGCCTGACCCATAGTAACCAGTCTATGGCATTCTCTGTGCAGAAAAAAACAACGCTAGTTTCAACAAAATTTGTATCAACTGTTCATTTTTGCCTTTTAGTAAGTGCATAACCACTGAAGCATAGAACTCTTGTCATTGTCATTTTGTTTTTAAAATCTTTATATTTTTCCACGCTAGGTAAAGTTTTCCCTTTAAGGCCATCCAGGCTGAGCCCTGCAGGACAACATGGCAGTGTTTCCCACAAGCAGAAATACAGTACATTTCACACTTGCAAACAATCGTGGGAGGTGAACTGTGACTTAATTTTCAGGAAGGTGCTCCCTCACTTCAGTTTCTCAGGCAGGGCTGTCAACTTGAATTCTCAGCCAAAGAGATTCTACCTTTTTCAATAATTAATCCCCTCAGCTTTATGTGAAGCGAAGGCACCCTTTCCCCCATGTATAAATAAAAACAGCGGAGGAGACTGGCAAGGATACGTAACCTTCCTGTGGCACACAAGCTTGGTGTTCCTGTTGAGAATCCTCCTTCCGTGTATGCACGCATGGATACATTTCTTTTCCAGGAACAGTGTGTGTCTTGGCAGGTCAGTTTGCTCGTAAGCAATATTAAATGGTAGGTTAGCGTAAGAGCAGCTGGCACGGCGGCATTCTGGGAAAAAGCCTCCATCCTCCCCTTCACTTGTCCCATCCCCCACACCCAATGCAATGTAGAGCCATAGACTCCTTAGCAAATATCCCAGGCTAGTATCAAGAGTATTACATAATATGTGCTCTCAACAAATGCTTTTATGTTCTACTAGTGCTCTTAGGTGTACGTTAATAGGATTTATATACATGACTGCCTCACACAGCAAGTGTATTATGTAACGTGCAGTCAGTGACCTAAATGCTAGATTTTGACCTCTTAAATCTGTTCTGACTAGTGGGAGCAATCACTACAGCCCTTGCTTTAGCTGTGCTGTTTGTACCCCTCCTTAACTTAGCTTTGCCCTGCCCAACATACAGTACTTGCCAATGGCACGTTGTTATTCTGGATATTGCAGTGAAAGGAAGGTATGGCAGGGAATCCGATATGGGCAGATTGCTTTCAAACTGTGAAAAGCTGTAAGACTGAACCAGAACAGTGAAAGCACTGTTAGCTCAGCGAGTGACCCCTATGAAACTGACCTTGGCCATTGATGCTGCAAGTTCTTGGATGTCAGACAAGCTGTGATCCTGGTTCCTTGTGTGCTGGGGGCTGAAAACTTCCATTCCCATGGCATCTTTGGCTTGTACAGCTGGAGGAAGAACTGGGATCAGAAGAGCAATGTACAATGTACAAGGAATAACGTTTTTATCAACATTCTTTTTGTTGTCTTTAAATTAGAAAATTTCATCAGATTTGCTTCTTTGTGTAGCATATTTATTCTTCTTAATTATTTTAAAGGACCAGTAACGGTAGAAATTCAAGGCTTTTTGTAATTAAAAGTTATATCCTTACACACTTCTCAGCTTCAGAAAGTCAAATATAATTTATATTAATTATTTATTGAAATAAGCTGATGTGTCGGGCAGCCAAATTCAAAGGATTATTATGTATATTTCCAAATATTAAAAAAAAAATCGAAAAGGAGCTATAGTGCAGTGGCAAAAATGTAGGCCATTCTTATTTTGTAGCCACACCTCCAAATGACACATCCATTTAACAAAAACACACCACTTATTTTACATGGTGTCTGATTGCATCAAGAATAAGCACTAGGTACAACATGGTTTTGTAACAGACACAGTGACCCCCACCATTTGATGTCATATTGTGGCCTCAAGCATCCTATGACACACTGCGGCCCTTGCATTTCATGACATACACGCTGGGGCTGGTCCACTAAAGGTCGATAACGCTTATTGCATACTTTTTTGAGTTAAAAAGCGTGCGATAAATAAGTACCGATTCATCAACGTAATTTTGCATGTATGTAAAAACCGCATTATCGCAATGCATTATTTTTATCGCATTGCCGTAATTATCGCATAAAATAATACTTGCATGATTCACAAACACATATGAAGCGTTAAACGTGTAAAATATGGCGATAATTACTGTGAAACTTAACGCCTCCCAGGAGTGGGCATTACTTAACAAAATTGCAGCTGGTGATTGTCTGTGGTGACAAGATGGAGTTTGCAGTGGGATTTTTTCAAGTATGTGATCTTCCTAGAGTGATGCATCCTCCAGTTTTCAGGGAAATGGTAATTTTCAGAAATTGCGGCGAAAATTATCACACGTGTTAAAATATCGCTTAAAATCACTCATCGCCAGATAAATAACGCCTAGAACTTTGCTTCTTAATTCCTTTTAGTGAATTGATCGTTAACTCTAAAAAAATAAGAAGTGATAATATTTTTAACGCATGCTATAAATAGCACTTGTTTTATCGACCTTTAGTGAATCGGCCCCACTCTGTGGTCTTATTCTTCTTTGGCACAAGTCAGAGCTTTGAGCAGAGGAAATATTATTATATATTATATATAAATTATATAATATATTAAATAATAATATATTATATATATTATATAATATATATATATATATTATATAATTTATTATATAATAATATATAATATATATATTATATTATATATATATATATTATATTATATATATATATATATATATATATATATATATATATATATATATAATATAATAATTATTATTATTATTATTATTTATTTAATTTATTGTACTCCCCCATAGTACAGCAGAGCAAAAGGCTTCTTATTGGAAATTTCTGCATATGTAAAAACTACATGATCTTTAAAGAAACATAATACGTTGAACATGTTTATGGTTTTGTAAAACAGGACTAGCTTTGTAAAAATATTGTGTTCCTGGTCAAAACAAAGGCACCCTCATGTTACTGAGGTACTTTGTTATTACTTGGTATAACTAAGCAAGCATTCTGTGATTTGATATTAGTGTGAGGTTACCTTGTTTGAGCAATCATGGTTGATTCACTTACAGTTATAAATGACATAAATTAATACATATAGAGAAAAGAGACTCACTTTTTCACTAATGTGGATGCTGCAGGATCATGAGATATTTTGATATAGATACACTCTGTTTTAAGTGTGTCCCCCAAAATCTATAGTAAAACCTATAGGAGCCAGAGCTTCAGTTTATGTGAAGCCTGTGCTGCTACCATTTGCTGTGCTACAGAATCCAACCATACAGTTACTAGGGCTGACGTTGGACACTTAAAGCTAAAAACACCTGTTACAGTACTATGAAAGCTATTTTGTCAGATCAGTGTTGCATAGTTTAACTTTTAAGCTATCTAGCAACACTTGTGTCTTACATGCCTGGTGATAGATGCAGGCGCACGGAGCTCTGGGTTTCCCACTGCTTTTAACCGGTGCAGATATGGCTGAAGATATCGTATTGTGTTTGAGGGACATATTTTTAACTTTAGGTTTTTTTCCCCCCCTCTTTGTACAAGTCTGGCAGGATCATTTCTCAGATGCAGCGGGCAACAGATTTTTCCAGCAGCTGAATTTAATCACATAGATGCAGAGTGCTGATAGAATGAATCCATTTAATTTCTCTGGCTCATAGCTGGGAGGGGTGAGGATGTAGGGAGGAGAGAAGGTCAGTGCAATTTTGTCAACAGCATTTGTGTTTGAACCAATCAGCTTCTTCTAAGCCAGAAACTCTCTTGCATTGCTCCCAGTATGCTGATATCCACACTGCTACCTTCCATCCAGTGTTGATCACTTGTTTTGCACAGAGAACAGAGATTTTATTCCGAATCCTACAAGCTTATATAGAGTTATTGGTTAGCTGGGAATTTAACATATGCTTTCTGTTAAAGTTAAAGGCAGGACAGAAAGTTGGCAACCCAAACCATGGCTTTGCTCCCTCTTGGGGTATAGAGTTAAAAAATGTAATATATGCAGCAGAGGATATAATTTGTTTGATTTACATATTTCCTTTTATAATATGCTGATTTAATGTCTCTTCAGCCATTGGTAGTCATTGACTTGTAGGAGTTATTATTATCATCATTTATTTATATAGTGCTGACATAGTAATGTCACCTGTCCGGTTTTGACCTGGACAGCCCAGTTTTTGGAAGGGCTGTCAGGTCTAAACCTGCCTGGTTTTCTGAGTATAGAATATAGAACCCTACACTAATATATTCTGCAGCTCATTACAGAGATTATATATTATTTACATCAGTCCCTGACCCAGTGAAGTTAATAAATGGTCTTAAGTTTGCTGCTTGTCTAGGAACCCATAACAATTAATCAGCAGGTAGCATTTACTGGTCAGCTGTTTGAAAAGAAAACATATGATTAGATGCTATAGATTTTATTACATTAGTGTAAGGTCTTTATCATATTTACACACACTACGGTCAGTTTTGTTAAGAGCCAGTTAATCAGCTTGTATATTTCTGGAATGTAGGAGGAAAATCGCGCAGAGACCAGAAAAACATACAAACTCCTTGGAGATAGGGATCTGGCTGAAATTGAACCTAGAACCCCACTGCCACAAGGATATAATGCTAACCACCATGCCACACTCAAGATCACTGTTGCATTCAACGTTCATGCAGTAAAAGCACATGAATAGTATAAGATGCATACAGATGGTTTGACCTTATTTGACAATATTTTAAATGTATTTACCATTTCCCAAGCTCAGTCCCCAAACAGTGATGCAATGCAAATGTTACCCCCATAGTTGCTTTCATAACAATAAAACACAACAGCTGGAGTAAAAATGTATAGCAAATCCAAGGGTTGGTGAAGGCGCAGGGCTAAAGCTACCAAACAACAGTGCTATATGCTACTAACAGATTTTAATCAGGTGGAGAGGCAATAAAATTGGAACTGCACTAAATTAAGTCATGGTATTTCTGTTCGACCAGTATTCAGCACACCTTTAATGATCTGATTGAAATCTGTTGCCTCAGGATTTATTGCCACTTTATGCTGATAAGGTTCCATGAACAAATGTCTCCAACACGCTCAATTCTTTATTGGCATACTCGATTTATCTCCCTTCGTGTTTACACAATACGGCATAACCACTCGTATTTTTTCTGCTCTAATAAATCCTTTCCACTATATCACTTTACAGCTGGGCCCCTCGCACATGTCAGCCAGTAAACATTTCTCTTCCCCTACCGCCCCTAAACTTCTTTCCCAAGTCTATAAATGCTACAGTTGAACAGTGACATGCTCCCAGATATCTGTACAGTACAGTACGGAATGTCTGTGCTGGGTACGAGGGGTTGTAACAGTAGAGAAAGCAGAACCTGTAGCTGCTGGGGACCCAGGAGATATAGAAGGCCTAGCGCAGTGGGGCACATATTATCAAATGCCATATTTCCAAAATTTCGAGGGGCCATAATGATTTTGCTGTGCTGTGCAAATAATCTTTGGTTATGGCATGTACAGAAACTGTATATTTGGTAAACCTTTGCATTACACTTATTTTTGAGCTCCAAGTTGTTATTATATGTTACATGCCTCATAAATTTCTAGGATTTTATTGATTTTAGTCTTCTTTTCTTTTTTTAGTGCATGTGCACTGCTATACAGGGTCGGACTGGGACGCCAGGAAAAATCCCGCTGGGCCCCGGCCCCGACCCTTGCTGCGTGTCCTCTGCCCGACCGTTCCTCCCTTGACGCGTTAAATTTACACACGGTCAGGGGAGGATGCCGGGTGGGGCCCCTGTGGGGGGTTAGGGGGCCCCCTGCGAGGGAGGGGGGGTTAGGGAATGTGGCCGGTGGGGGCACCTGCAGGGCCCCTGGGGCGGGAGCCCCGGTGGGCCCTGCACCCCCCAGTCCTACCCTGCTGGTATACCTATAATTCAAGGCTTGATTGAGGTTGTTTTTCTTTGATTCTCCCATTTTGGAATAGCCTGTGGCTTTTGCACATGCTGTTGACTAATGTACATAATTTGATGGCATAATATTCCCATTGTTTATTTCATTCTTTATGGTAGCCATGAAGCATGGTGCTCCTGATAATGGAATGGCTTCTAATCCTGAAACCCTGTAATCCCAACCATACTCAATAATAGATCCATACCTGTACTACATCCGTTTATAATAGAGCTTATAATGTTTCAAGTTTATATGCCAAGCAGTTGTTGCTGCTGTTTTGACAGAATTCCGCATAAAGCTCCCACTTGGTTTCCTTTTGCCTCAGCAGTGTGGCAATATTGCTAAAGCTAAGATTTTATTCTGGTTTTCGATCCCTGTGTTGCGGATTCCTCATTGCGCTCGCATTAGTTTGGGCAGTAGCGTGAATCGTAGCTGTATTTTTGTGTCAGGCAGTGTGAAGAGATTTGTGCTTAGGATATCAGAATCAAACTGCTGCTTAAGAGTCGCCTGTTTGTTGAATATTCTCCACAATCCACCCAGCTTTAGCTATAAAAGAAACCATACAAAAAAAAGGTGCTTAGCTGTTTCACTGTTTGGCCACTTTGTTTTCCATAAATCCCCTTTAGCTGTTTGTAAGTGTGTGCAAAACATAAGTTAAAAATAGTAAAAAGTTTGGTAGGCTTAGCCCAAAAAGAGACCATACTATATAACCCTATTATCATAATGAATTCTCCAAAAATACTGGTAACCTCTGTAGAGGTAAGTTCTACAGAATAAACCATTCCGTGGCTAATTATGTGTGGTTGTTCCTTGAAACATGTGGAAAAGCTAGAATATTTAATAATCCATGCACATTTCTTAAATGTATAATGTGATAGCCAAGGCTAAATCAACACATTTTCTAGTCAACAAGTAATCTTAAGCATAATTGGATGCGGAGGTGTCCTTCTTGTTAGGTATTTGCTTTGTAGGCATTATTTATGTGGCATACAGAAGGATTTGCATCTGATCTCATTTTAAGCAAGGTTTTATTCATTCTACTCATGTACAGGAAGCATGCACTGTTATATAAGAAAAACAGTTGATATAATGATGCTTAATTATTACAAGCTTGTTAACCTTGATATTTTGAAGAAATGGCATATTAGCCAGCATTTAAAAATAATTACAAGAGTTCACTGGCCAGTACAAGAATTGCATATAAAGGGTACATTATATGCAACACCTACTATATAAGTAATGCTGTATATCCATGTTTATAACAGTAACATTTTGTTTTGAGCAACCTTTCTAGTAACTGTAGATTATAGAGTGAAAGTATGCAGTGAGAACTGATTGCCATGAAATGTTTCTTTGCAAATCTAGTTGATATGCCTGGGTATTTGGGACAATTCCCAACTATGGAATAACTTAAAATGGTTATTGTAAAAAATGTATTTAAAGTAAAGTTTATTACATGGGAAAACCGGCAGTTTAAACAAGGCTACTTACAGGATAAAGCAGAGAGTGCATTTGCCCTGGGCCCCCCCTGCAACCAGATATATAAATATACAAAGGACATATTATTTTTGTGTACCAATTATTTTCAGGATATACATCAGGAATGTCAAACCTGGGGGGGGGTGGGGGGTTTGTTGAAAATAAGGTGCAAATTGCAGCTCCAATCTTCCATCGTCCCGTTTTCTTTGGCACAGACCGTAGTTTTAATAGAAGCATTGAGTTGGGTGACTTTTCTTTTCCCATCATATAATTCCCTTAAATAAACCATTATAATGCCTAGTTTACATTGAAATTGATGTTGCTGTGGTGCGTGAAATTTGCTCCACCTGTATGTGAGTTTCTAAAGCAACATTAGGTACCTTACTATTTTTTCAGGTTCCAAAATTTCTGATGTATCTCTCTCAGGAACAATATAATGGCTTAACATATCAAGCAGAAAAAGAGCAAAAAAATGGACAAGGAAATGTGAAGTCTACCAGTCCCAAGCCAAAATTCACCAAATAAGATGGTATGGACTGGACAGTTAGTAAAAACTCTAAATGGATTTTAAAAAAATTGCTATAGTACCAAACTAACTTCCATAACTGCTGTACAGGTATAGGACCCGTTATCCAGAATGCTCGGGACCAAGGGTATTCCGGATAAGGGGTCTTTCCGTAATTTGGAACCCCATACCTTAAGACTACTAAAAAATCAATAAAACATTAATTAAACCCAATAGGATTGTTTTGCATCCAATAAGGATTATTTATATCTTAGTTGGGATCAATTACAAGGTACTGTTTTATCTCTACAGAGAAAAAGGAAATCAGTTTTAAAATTCTGAATTATTTTATTAAAATGGAGTCTATGGGAGACAGACTTTCTGTAATTCGGAACTTTGTGGATAATGGGTTTCTGGATAAGGGATCCCATACCTGTATTATTATATCTTTATACAGCAGATTTTTATGTTTCCTACCATAAAAAAACGTCAAAAGGTGTCAAAGGCCAGTATACATCATGACAACATGGTGAACACCAGGCCTGACCAGCCTTCCCTGTTCTTGCACTGAATAGGTTACGCTTAACTTCCTTGTTGCTACCCAGTAGTCAATGGGAATAGCTGGCATGACAGAATTAAATATACCCTCTTTGTTTATTGTGAAAGCCCATATAAACAGTGTTCTTGCCCAACATCATTTTAATAGCCAGAGGCAGCCTGGGGATATTATGTTTAACACTCTCGCAGTAAATCCATGAAACCTTTGTAGCTAGCACTTGTATGATTTCTTGTACATTGTCAGGCCTCACAAGGAGGATTCTCTTTGCTTCTTGTGTAGGATTCTCTTATATATATATATATATATATATATATATATATATATTGTAGTACACATCCTACTCTTATTGCTTTCTTTATTGCTGCTAAATATACTGCAGCTTTATGAACACTCAGTAATAACTTCCTCTAGAGTATATTCCGGACTGGCTTTTTATATCCTAACGAAAAAAGATCAGTGTTTCTGTCTCCAGAAGTTCATTGTATATATTCACTACATACTCACCGCCAGTATCTAGACTATTAGAACATCAGCTGCCACATAGGTCACCCATACTTTGTCTTACCTCCCTTCCCTTTTTAAACTGTAGCTTTTGAAATAGGGGTAATAATAATAAGGATATATTACATTGAGGCATTATGGTAAAATCAAAATGTAATCCACAACAGCAAATCTCCTCCTAAATGGTCTTCAAGCTTCAACCCTGACATTACTTTAAGCCTCTTAGGAGTGGTCAGCCATAGAGTTTAGAAGCCACTGGTCTAATTAATTAATCTTGCGCCCATGTTTGTATGCCTGAGGATTGCAAGATTGTAAGCACCAGCTAGAGGGCCCCTGGTCCCCATTCCCTTTGGCTAAGCTGGAAATAGCTTTCAAATGTGAATTTCGAAGAACCTGAAGAATGGTTGTAAAATAATGAACTTCTCCTGGTTGTAATACCAATGCATGTGTGGCACAACAACCCTCACAATGTTATATTTGCAAATATGCACAGCTATCAACTGCCTTTGTTTTTTTGCTAATTGTTAATTTGCATAATACACTTGAAAATCAGGGTTTTAAAGGGGCTTAATGAGATTCTAAAAAGTGCTGTAAAACAAATTATACAGTGCGAAAAATAATAGTAGGCACAATGATGAAATTATGAGAGTGCTATTGAGAACTGACCCTGCAGACTAAAGAAGGGATTAGGAAACTCTTTCCGGAAGGTAAAGAACACAATTATGTGTTGCCATCTGGAAGGAATCCTTATTCGCTGATTGTTGGAAAAATAATTTTACAATGGCGCACTCAGAAATCACTAAAGGTAGCAGACTCAGGAGATAATATATGACTTCTTCCAAAAATCAGTACAGCTATGGGGGCTTATTTTCCAGAAACCAGTTATCCTGAAAGCTCCAAAGTATGAAAAGGCCATCTTTCATAGAGTTCATTTTAAGCATAATAATAAAACAGTATCTAGTACTTTATAGTTACTAAACTGTATTAATCCAATCTATATTGGTGGCAAAACAATCCTGTTGGAATTATTAAATGGAGTTCCAAATTACAGAAAAAACACGAGGGGCCCAAGCTTAGATTCCAAATAACAGATACCAGATAATCATACCAGTTTTCAAAACAACACACTGTTGTTGTCATTTTAGTTGTTTAAAGGAAAACTTACCCCCTGAATGAATACTTAACCAACACACAATTTATATCATATCAAGTGGCCTATTAAAGAATCTTACCAAACTGGAATATTTATATCATTAAATATTGCCCTTTTACATTGTTTACCTTGAGCCACCATTTTGTGTGTGGGCTCCCTCAGAGATCAACTGACAGGAAATAATGTAGCTCTAACTGTAACAGGAAAAAATATGGGAGTAAAAGGCAGAACTCTGTCCATTCATTGGCTGATGTGACCTAACATGTATGTGTGCCTTGGCTTGTTTGTGTGCACTGTGAATCAGTTTTTCTGAAAGCTGTGTTGTTTAATCTTAGCCACTCATGTTTCAAAGTAGGAATCCAGGTCACTAACTATAAAAAGTGGCTAGGCAAGAAAACTGACTTTACAGAGCGGGTAACTGAATCTGAGGCAGATTGTTACTTTTGTTGATACATGATCATTCGATAAGAATGTTTCAGTAGAAAAAAGTAAACTAACTGGAAAGCCACCTTTATATCTACCTATATACCTTGTCAAATCATTATATCATTTATTAGCTGAGTAAATGCAGTGCCCTGATTGTCTGACATCTTCCCTTGCTTCTCTGGGATATTGTCCTTCGCAGGCGATGATTGTATTAATAAAAACGGTATAATTGCTTCATTCATGGAAAATGCTGTATCATAGTTGTTTGTAGATGAATTATTTCATTAATGTTTATTATGTTATACAGCGTAAAGTTCAAAAGCACACTAGCCCCATTCTGTTTGTGTGTAACATCTTTTGAGATGTATAAGGACAAGTAATTTGTGCTTCTCAGTGAAAGCAATGGTATCTCCAGTGCCCTTCAGTTGTTCCATGAGACTGATCCGCCATTCCATAACCAAGCTAGCATTGCTGTACCTATGCTTACAGAGGGAGAGTGGCAGGCACCCATCAAGTCAATATGTTTAGCTGATGTTTTCTAGTAGAGTATAACAACAGTGCTGATAGCAAGGGGGTTAAAGCAATTTTGCTAAGTTGAATAAGAGGGCACATTTTCATTTATGCAGAAATGGCTCTTGAGAAACCAAATGGTATGTTTTACTAGCTCCCACCTAGTCAGCCTTGCTAGCATTTGCAGTTTATTCGTTCTGCAGTACCACAGCTATTCTCAGTAATAGCATCATGACTTGGTAAAGTTTATCAGCTCTAAGGGGAAAGGTGCCTGAACTGCAGTCCCATAAGTTCCCTCATAAAAACAAGCCTGACTAATTGTGTACTGTAATAGGTTTCTTATCTCTCACCAGTCAAATTAGAGAGATTGTAATAAGCTTTGGAAAACATTCTAGCTCTGGAGCTCCGTGACCACCACACATCTCTGCAGCTATGCACACACGGTGGGGAGCAAGATGTTGTTTAGGTTTAGGCATTCCTTGCCAGTCCTCCCAGTGCTCACATATGGGCATTTGTGGCATAGGTTCCTCAGCCATGGATGGACAGTCTGGGTTACTCTTTTTGTTGATAAACTGCAATTTCCAGCATCCTCCAGCAGCTTTTGTGGAACCATACTTTAGGATTTATAAAAATGGCATTTAATATAATTTTAAAACCCAACTTGATCGATTCTCTTTTATAAACTCACTCCCACCCCAATGCATAGCTCAAACAATGTGTTAGTGCTAGTGATCTATAAGTAAAGCCAATTTAACAATCAAGTTATTATATATTTGCATTAGTCGTGAAAATGAATCTGGTTCTCTGGTGCAGTGTCACCTGATATACTGTGTATAGAGTCATCTTTCCAGTGTCCAATGGCATAAGGTCATAGCTCTGTGATCATATTTCTTGTAAGGGGACTGTAACACAACAGAAAGGTTATGAGATAAGGAGAAGATAAGGAAGGTAGTTGGCAGGCATCCTAATAATATTGAAGGCTAAAGTTTCACAAATGCTTAGGAAGATGTTACTTGGGACAAAAGCAAGAGAAAACAAGACAATGAAGGGCCCAGTGCAAGATTATTGGTGTTTGGGGCCCCTGTCTTTCCACAGTCCTTCAGATATTACATCCTCTGTCCTGGCTGCTTTCTGATCAGAACTGGAAAAAAAATGTAAGTAGTGTAAAATGTAAGCAAAAAAATAAATAAATAATATCTTGGAAACAGTATGTGTGTCCTAAAAGTGCCATTTTAAAAGGTAACAGTCACATTTTCTACTTTGACAGTTGAGTACAGACCATGCCTTTCTCGTGTTACAACTTGTTCTCTCAAATAAGAGCAAGTGGTATATTTTAAGAAAAGTCAAACATGTTCCTGTAGTCTGAAAATGAGCAGTAGACAAATCAATATTTGTTTATTTACTGTAACAAGGATGGCTACCTACGGGGAAAAAACTGTTGTAGCAGTTATATTTTTCTTATTGAAAAAAGCAACATGGTAGCATTTTTGAACTAAGTAACTTTCCCTTTTTCACTTCTGCAGTGCAGTTCACCTTGTTAAAATAAATTTATTTTTTTATGTATTTTGCTCTAGCATATATTATAGTGTAGAGCTGTAAATGAAGGGGTGTTCTTTTTTCCCATAAAAATGATCAGCACATCACAGGCCACCCCTTTTGACTAGAGGAACGGAACTTTCTTTTGAAGCAGCGTAGGTGGTTTTTCACGGTGAGGGCAGTGAGGCTGTGGAATGCCCCTCCGAGTGATGTTGTGATGGAGGATTCTGTTGAGGCCTTTAAGAGGGGCCTGGATAATTTCTTGAACAAGCATAGTATCCAAGGCCATTGTGATGGAAGCTACTGAGACTAAGCTAAAATGGCAGCTGCTGTCTTAAACAAACAGAGAGTGCTTTCTGCAGTATAAATATAGTGTTCTAGGTGGCACAAATGTGAAAGAGCTACCCCTGTACTGTTTGGCTTCACTCCTTCACTTAGGTGGCGGAGAGTGGAGGCTATTTTGTATGACTGTTTTGACTTGCCCCATTTGTTGTCACTGCCTTTGCCTTTTTATAATCAGTGAATATCACTCCCGAAGTCTCAGGAGAGCTATTTTACGTCTCAGCACAAAGTTAGCATGTCAGTTAATTAGCTCATTGATATTACATTGTAATGTTAAACATCACTGCAAAATCAGAGTTCAGTTTAAAGGGGAAGATTACTCAAATAGATATATGTGTGTATAATTGGTCCACTGTTGCCTTCCCTGCTAGCAAAGGAACTGTAGGGATCTTGGTGTGAATGTGGCATCCAAAGCTTGCAAAACTTATGACAAACACCACAAAAGATTTAACTTTTGATACAATTATGATTCCAGGCTATGGAAGTAATAACTACTTTCTCTTGTTTTTTTATAAGAGACTACATTTTTACTGGATAATAGGGCCCCAGAATAGATTTCATTTTATCTTTGTAAAGAAAACAGTATTAAAGCTTCCATGTAGGTAAATGAGGTTCTTTCTGCATATTTTGCTTCTTTAACCAACACTTAGGGGCCCCTTCATTAAAGCACGATGACCACGATTTTTTGGGTTTTGAGTAAATTTGCACAAAAAAAATATATTTTTTGCAATGACTACGAACATTTCAGAATTCATACAAGCTTTGGTATCTTGACTATCTTTTGGCCAGGTTGGAGCTGTAGAGTGCCATTGAGCTTCCAAAATCATGCATTGAAGTTTCAAAGTTAGAAAGGTTTTCGCACCGTTAATGATTGTTTGAATACGAAAATTTTGTAACTTTCGGATCGCAACCACAATATTTTCGTACGACCATGACACAAATTTTCGTGCAATTTGCACACATCAGAAGTTTTTCCAATCGTGCTTTTAACAATCCGAAATTCGTGCTTTAATGAATGGGCCCCTAACGGGCAGATTTATTATGCAGTGTAAAAAAGGTGCTAAAATTCGCCACACATCGCCAGGCTTCGCTGCATAAAAAACACCTTTTTTCTTCCACCAGAACTTATGTAAAATAACGACGTAAATTTTGGTGTTTAGACGGCAAATTTCTCCATCTATTTTACACGGCTATTTACACCATTTTTTTGGGAAATTTCATTTTACACAGCATAATTAATAGGCCCCTAAGGCACTAATGTTGAATATATGTGTGATATATGGATGGTAGCCTACACAAAAGTCATGGTGAAGCTTGTCCAAAAGTTGTCAGGCAGACCTCACCTTCAACTTGCTCAAAACCTGAATATTGAATAGAATGTGGCTTACTAGGAATTACTGAGTTTGTGTGCTTATAAAAGCAGTCTTTATTTTCTTTGTTTAGAAAGATGTGCCTTTGTTAAGTAGGTCACATTATTGTGTGCTGGATTTTGGCACTGTATATACACATTCACACTGAATAACACAGAGAGAAATTATAGCGGAGCTAGAAATGAAACTGTGTTTTCTGTGCTATGAGAACAGTAATCTGATGGAATAGCTCTCTTCACACATTATTCCTGTAATCTCCCAGTGGTCACAACTATTATTATCATATTATCAGAGATATTGTAGAGCACATGCAAAAATAGCATGCACAAATCCTGTATATTTGTAGATTTAGGAATTAAAATAAATATATATGTGAAGTATATAAA
Organism: Xenopus tropicalis; assembly: GCF_000004195.4. NCBI lineage: Eukaryota > Metazoa > Chordata > Amphibia > Anura > Pipidae > Xenopus > Xenopus tropicalis. The sequence continues at coordinate 104,236,859 of NC_030678.2, read as the reverse complement.
AGCTTCAGGTGTAAAGGGATATAGTCAAATACACATAGGTGAAGCCTTTTATTAGCATATCAATTACTATCAGATACTAATCAGGGCTAGAGATAGACAAGTGGGGGGGGGGGGGGCAGTAGAAATGACCGGGCCCAATAGGAAAAACAATTTAGAGACCCATAAACTTTGGTTGAATGTATTATACAGTTGATCTGTCAGAGGGCTCCTGCTCCTCCTACATCAACATCAAAAATAGTTACTGCAGGGCATTCTACAAAAAACATATTTTGAAAAATACCCTGAATTCTCAACTATTACAAATAATTTTGTTTGTACAGGTATAGGACCTATTATCCAGAATGCTTGGGACCTGGGGTTTTCCGGATAAGGGATCTTTCCGTAATTTGGATCTCCATACCTTAAGTCTGCTTAAAAAAACGTTTAAATATTGAATAAACCCAATAGGATTGTTTTGCCTCCAATAAGGAGTAATTATATCTTAGCTGGGATCAAGAACAAAATACTGTTTTATAATTACAGAGAAAAAGGAAATAATTTTGAAAAATTTTAATTATTGGCTTATAATGGAGTCTATGGGAGATGGTCATTCGGTAATTCGGAACTTTCTGGATAACGGGTTTCCGGATAACGGATCCCATACCTGTATTTATTATGAGGTCTCAGGTATTAAACACATAGGGGCTCATTCATTAAAGTCCGAATAAGTATGAATGGAAAAAATTTGTATTTTTTCTAACTTTTCTAACTGTGTGTATTTTCTGCAATTTTTTCGTTAATTTCCATGACTTTTCCATGTTTTGCGACAATTTCTGCGACAAAATCGCATTGTCGCAATGAGTACGAAAGTTTTGTTATTCATTCAAGCTTTGGTATCATGACTTTCCTTTAGCCAGGTAGGAGCTGCAGAGTGCCATTTAGTCCTATGGGAGGCTTCCAAAAACATGCACTGAAGGATCAAAGTTGTTTGGATATGAAAATTTTGGAACTTTCGGATCATACCACGATATTTTCGTACAACAGCAATGCGAATTTTCGCACAATTAACAAACATTAGAAATGTTCGCATTTAATACGAATTTTTGCCAATCGTACTATTAAAAGTCCGAAATTCGGACTTTGATAAATCAGCCCCAAAGTTTCAGGTTTACCCCCATTCCAAGGAAAAGGACAAGGCTGGGAACACCAAACTAAGAAAATACATGTAAGTCAGAGTTTTCAACCTACAACCTGCCAACCCTAAAACTACAGATAAATTGATTGCTCCAAGACTAGAAATCCACAGCGGCCAATCAGGTGTATCCGTTCAAACTGCAGCCCTGTGAATACAATACTAACTGCTAATTTGTTGCTGTGGGTTACTAGAACTAGCACACCTTTTAGTTTTTTATTTCACTTATTTTAACACCCAGGAAGGAGGGCTTGGACATATCTGGTAGCAATAGTAAAGCTGAACTAACAAGTATTATACATCTGAATTAGATTTAATTTATATGGTTAACATCTTCTTGCCAGCGGGGCCCAGAGTAAATCTCCTCACCTCCCTGCCAAAATCTGTTCCTTACTGATAACCGTGATGATGTGCTGATACCAGATGATATTGTACTTATATGATTGCTTCTGACAAATGGCTGTATTTGCTCATCTAGAGTAATCATTATTGAATAGAATCCAAGGAGTGTGGAGGATGAATGAATAGTATCTATGATGTGTAGATCAGCAGAAGCTTTCTCATCCATGCTGCAACAGTCACATGATGGAAACCAATGCAGACTCTTTGCTCCTAGGATAACACCTCTTTATAAAGCCTTAGCATGTTGGCTTACTTATTATTGGCCACCAAAGGCTGCGGGACTTGTAGCTCTCCAGCAATCAAAGTGTCACCTTTTTAATACATGTTGGCATGGCAGCCATTGGGGGTTACAGGCGGGAGTTCTGTCAGGGGCCCAGACTACCACAAAATTGGCAGGGCTTGCTGAGACATTGGAGGGGTTTGGAAAATGTATTTTTTTGTAATGGGGTATGGTCAGCTGGGCATATACACATACTTACATACTGTAAAATTGTGTCTTACTGTCACAGGTCCTTTTGACATGAACAAAAATGTCAAAAGAATGTATTTTACCTAGCAACTTTGCTATTGGTCTTCATTATTTAAATTATTTATAGTTTTTGAAATATTTGCCTTCCTCTTCTGCATCTGTCCAAATTTCAAATGGTGGTCACAGCTAAAGAACTATTGCCCTGTAAGCTTACAATGTTATTACTATTGTTACTTTTTAGTCCTTATCTTTCTGTTTAGGCCCCTTCCTTCTTATATTCCAGACTCTCATTCAAACCACTGCCTGGTTGCTAAGGTAAACAAGACTGTAGCAACCAGATAGCTGCTGTAATTTCAAACTGAAGAGCTACTGAACAAAAACCTTAATTACAGAAAAAACACAAATACTAAAAAATGAAGACCAATTGCAAGTTGTCTCAGAATATTAATGTCTACATCATACAAAAAGTTATTTTAAAGGTGAACAACCCCCTTTACATTGTGGTATATTGAGCAGCAGAGTTAAGTCTTGTGTGTGCCTAAATAAACCTTCAGACAGTACCTTATTATTATTATTATTATTATTAACTTGCAAATCAGTCTGAAATCACAAAACTCTTAAATCTTTGCAGATTGACAGTCTTTCATCAGTTTTCCCACTTGATGGCAAGGTCGGCTCAGACAGCTGTTCAGTCATAATTAGCCGGCCCTGACACCATGGTTAGAGCTATTGAAAAATCACAAGGGTCAATGGCTCACCGACTTAAATTTTAATAGGTACATAAAATACAAAGTGCTGACTTATTAAAAATTAATCCGTCTGAGAGGCTGTTTAAGGCCTTTGTAGAGGAATAGTACAGACAAATCCTTTTTTGTTGTTGGAGAGAAAGTGTATTATCTGCTGTAAGTGTTACTGTTGAGAAGCAGTGGGTAAGAGGAAGGGAAAAGCTAAGTTATCTATTATTATTAATTGAATCAAGGTCAGGTTTTGTTTATGTAGGAGAGCACTCCCTGTCACTACTGGAATCCACTCTTCATAAGCTCAACCTCCATCATTCTCATAGGAATAAATGATTCAGTATCATCAAGTGGGCTCTGCACATGTGTTGATTATGCAGCTTTCTTTATTTCCTCTATGAGTACTAAAACAGTGTATTAAAATGAAATATGTGCAGAGTCTCTGGCTGCAGCGGCACTCTCTTTTTAGTATCTGTGTGGAAACTTCCCTTTCCCCATACAAGATTAGCATTACTTTAATAGGTATACAGATTTTTTTCTTCAGCTATAATTCTTGTACCTTTTAGATTAGACCTTATGGACCTTTTCCAGTTGACACATCAGTTTCCTTAGATGTTAAATAAAAGGGAGGCATTCTGGTTATATAGTCAAACCCAAAAGCTGACTGGTGATGTCAGACTTATAAATGATATCTGTATTGCCACAGCTGCCAAGTATTCAATTTTCTTTTTTTTAAAAAAATAAAATAAAAAAATGTGCTTTTATAAGGAATGTTTTTCATATAGCAAAGTAAATTTCACAAAATACAAATTTATGTACAATATTAGTGTATACGTTTGCAGTTTTTGTCGGCAGATTAGAATCTACTGCCATCATCCCTCATAACTAAGTCCAATGGCTGTATTCAGTATATTTTATCAGTTCCCCTCCCGTATCCTGTTAAACATTCCTCGGATCACTTATCTTTATTGTTAATCTAACATTTTTTGCCTCTTGCTCTCACTTTGTAACTTCCAAATCTAAAAGTGAATTTTGAAATATAATTTGTTATATTTATGAATCCAAATCTCCTTCAATCCTGTTGAACAGGGAAACTAGTTTCGAAGTAGCAACAGGGAATGTGTGAAAAGAAAAAGGCTTAGATCTGCAAGGAAAAGCTGTTACCATGGAGAACGAGGCATTGTAGAAACAGCCAATCCTGTTCAAATCCAACAGCGAAATGGATTGGGCTTTGTTCACACTAGTGACTATGCCTTTGAAATCTTGCCCATTGCATTTAGGTCCTTAATTACACCAACAATTTTGCTGTGTAAACCCACAGACATAACACTCACAGGTAGAAACACTACCCTTACACATTTCTGGGCAGATTTATCAAAATGTGAGTTTAGAGCTTAATACATGAAAACTCACATACGTTCTTATCATTCCTAAGGGATTTTTAAAAGTGTATTTATTCGCTTCTAAAACAAATTTATAAAAAGTTGATGTTTTAATGTATTAAGCTCTAAACTCAAATTTTGTTTAATCTGTCCCTTTAGGCTTTATCAATAGATAAGTTGCTCATGTAAAGGAGATTGAACATGGAAGAGCAGTTAACTGGATGGGAAAATAAATATATTACCCCATCAATGAGCAATAGTCAATAATAGGACTAGATTTTAGGCAACTGGAATCCAATAAAAAGTTAGAGAAGAATCAGTGGTTCAGCTTGGAACCAAATTAGTCTGACAATGATGCCTGGTTACATGAATAGGGCTACACTTTTGGTCCACCAGGGCTTAGATCCAGTTTCTCTGGCCAATACTCAGGGCAATGGTAAATGTCTGTACATGATAACAACATCATTTAGGCATTATCATTTGTATCTTTAAAATATTCATATATGTTTATTTAAAGTAAAGAATATACTTGCTGGAGTTTTTATGTGACTCAGTGGTGGAGACATCATGATGGACTCAATTGAGAGGTTAGACATATATTCAGTCTTCATATGTTGTGCTTTTTCATAGGCCGTGAGATGTGTGAATGGTACAGAATGGAAAATTGCAGTATTGGGTGTTGATTTTTTGTATGCAGGGGACACAACTCCGTTATCCCCACCTTAAAATTCACAACTTATAAAGGTAAACAAAGGTCCAGGGCCGGATGGGATTCATCCCAGGGTATTAAATGAGCTGAGCGCTGTGATTGCCAAACCTCTTCACTTAATTTTTCAGGATTCATTGAGGTCTGGCATGGTGCCAAGAGACTGGCGGATTGCTAATGTGGTGCCGTTATTTAAAAAGGGATCCCGTTCTCAGCCTGAAAACTATAGGCCTGTTAGTCTGACATCAGTAGTAGGAAAACTTTTGGAAGGGGTAATAAGGGATAGGGTACTTGAATACATTGCAGTTCACAATACTATTAGTTTGTGCCAGCATGGTTTTATGCGTAACAGATCTTGCCAGACTAATTTAGTTGCCTTTTATGAGGAGGTGAGTAGGAACCTTGATGCTGGAATGGCAGTTGATGTCATCTACTTGGACTTTGCTAAAGCGTTTGATACAGTACCTCACAGAAGGTTAATGATCAAATTAAGGAATATTGGCCTAGAACATAATATTTGTAATTGGATAGAGAACTGGCTGAAGGATAGAGTACAAAGAGTGGTTGTAAATGGAACATTTTCTAATTGGACCAGTGTGGTTAGTGGAGTACCGCAGGGGTCAGTCCTTGGGCCTTTGCTGTTTAACTTGTTTATTAATGACCTGGAGGTGGGCATAGACAGTACTGTTTCTATTTTTGCTGAAGACACTAAATTGTGCAAAACTATAAGTTCCATGCAGGATGCTGCCGCTTTGCAGAGCGATTTGACAAAATTAGATAACTGGGCAGCAAACTGGAAAATGAGGTTCAATGTTGATAAGTGCAAAGTTATGCACTTTGGTAGAAATAATATAAACGCAAACTATCTACTGAATGGTAGTGTGTTGGGGGCATCCTTAATGGAGAAGGATCTAGGGGTTTTTGTTGATAACAAGTTGTCTAATTCCAGGCAGTGTCATTCTGTGGCTACTAAAGCAAATAAAGTGCTGTCTTGTATAAAAAAGGGCATTGACTCAAGGGATGAGAACATAATTTTGCCCCTTTATAGGTCCCTGGTAAGGCCTCACCTTGAGTATGCAGTGCAGTTTTGGGCTCCAGTCCTTAAGAAGGATATTAATGAGCTGGAGAGAGTGCAGAGACGTGCAACTAAACTGGTAAAGGGGATGGAAGATTTAAACTATGAGGTGAGACTGTCGAGGTTGGGGTTGTTTTCTCTGGAAAAGAGGCGCTTGCGAGGGGACATGATTACTCTGTACAAGTACATTAGAGGGGATTATAGGCAGTTGGGGGATGTTCTTTTTTCCCATAAAAACAATCAACGCACCAGAGGTCACCCCTTTAGATTAGAGGAAAGGAGCTTCCATTTGAAGCAGCGTAGGTGGTTTTTCACGGTGAGGGCAGTGAGGTTATGGAATGCCCTTCCTAGTGATGTGGTAATGGCAGATTCTGTTAATGCCTTTAAGAGGGGCCTGGATGAGTTCTTGATCAATCAGAATATCCAAGGCTATTGTGATACTAATATCTACAGTTAGTACTAGTGGTTGTATTTATAGTTTATGTATGTGAGTGTATAGATTGGTAGGTGTGGGTTAGGTGTGCTGGGTTTACTTGGATGGGTTGAACTTGATGGACACAGGTCTTTTTTCAACCCTATGTAACTATGTAACTATGTAACTTTGAGGCTACATTAAACCAGCAATTGAGTTTGGGCAATTGCTCCCTTGTCTGTTAAGAACTGTATATAACTATATATGCTCACTTTCTGGCAAATCATTCCTGCATATTTGTTCCTTGCTAATCCTTTGCTGTTAAGAGTGCCCTGCAACATGAAACTCTATCTAAATAATTCCTCTGTGATCATTAGGTTTGCAGCTTCGATCTTATCACTCTTCTGCACACCTCTCTTTAATCTCACTTCGGGAAGTCAGTGGGAGGTTAAAACAGTCATTGAAGCGAGGTTTCCTGAAACTTTATTTCACAGGCACCTTTTTGAAGTTTACTTGGCACAGATCTCTCCATATGCTGTATCTCACTCGGTATCCTCCGGAAAATAAAGCCCACAGTGGCATTTTCAACATTTTTACCACATCTCTTGTTCTCCACATTGTCATGACATTAGCTCTTAAGCACTTTGGTAGAGGCAGCAAACTCTACCTCTAAATTAACTTGCTAATGCTTATTGCTCTGAAGTACTTTTTTATTTTTTATTTTTTGAAAGGCCAACAGCAAAAGAATTTCTAAAAAATTAATGTAGTCTCTGCAGGTTCTTTATGTTTGAGGTTAACCTCTGCTCCACAGAATCCACTGGCTGACAACAGATTAAAATGCTGAGCATAATGGCTGCTCAGCATCCTCTCTTTTGTATGCATATGTGACCTAAAGCGATGAGGCCCATTGTAAGGAGGCTGCGATATGAAATAGGCTCCTAGTCTTTTGAAATCTCTGCAACGGATATTGCAAATGCCAGCAAGCGCTTCCACCAATATGTTCCTTGCTGTGTCTTGTCACGAAAAAATAATGAGAGCAGATGTAAATAATTTATGCCCACCTCTGATGCTTTGTTTCATGGTCAAAAGGTGTCATAAGGCTTAATTATATTACTTGTGTTTTGGAGAAAATTGAGGTTTTACTGTATATGACAATAAACAATCTGAAATTATTTTTATTGTGTGCACCTGAGTCTTTGTTAGTAAATCTTACAAACATTTAGCAGAAAACTTATTATTTCCAGAAAGAAAAAAGTTTAAAGGGGTTGTTCACCTTTAAATTAACTGTTAGTATTCTGAGACAAACTTCAATTGGTCTTCAATTTTTAATTGTAGTTTTTTTAGTTATTTCATTTTCAGTTTAGTAGCTCTCCACTTTGGAGTTTCAGCAGCTATTTGGTTGCTAGGGTCCAAGTTACCTTAGCATACTGGTGTATGAAAAGGAGAGGACCTGAATAGTAAAGAAAGTTACAAAAATAAGAATAACAATAAAACGGTAGCCTTAAAGAGCAATAGTTTTTTGGCTGCTGGGGTCAGTGACCCCCATTTAAAAACTGTAAAGAAGAAGAAGGCAAATAATTAAAAAACTATTACAAATAAATAATGAAGACCAGTTGAAAATGTGATTATAATTGGCCATGTTTTTAATGCACTAATGTACTGTTAAAGCTTTTTCAGTAGCTTTTCCTAAGTAATCTGCAATAGGATATAGGCTGTGAACTCCTTCACTACCTCTTAGTTGAGTCATAGAGCAGGACTCACGTTAGCTCCGTGACAGAGCAGGACCGCTTGCTTCCCAACTGTCTGCCTGTCCTGCTCTGTGATTGAGCTGAGCGGAGGGAGTTCACATTAGTCCTTCTGTTCTCTAGAGATGGTACAGAGAGCACCTTTCGTGTCTGTGGGGTTTAAAGTACTGTACAGTATGAGGCAGCAGTTTTATTACTGCCCTACTCATCAAACTCACCTCTCAAAGGGTCATTTCATGTCCTTGGATGCACTTGTTTAAAGTGAAACCAGAGAGCTATGGTTAACTCAAGTAAGTGCTCCATTTCTTCTCATGTGAGGGAGGTGGAGCCAATCGAATGTCTTTCTTAAGTGCTTATGAAATGCAGTTCAGCACTGCCTTGGCCTTTCACCTTGCACGGTAATGATGCCATGAAGCAGGACCTTCCCTGCACGAGAGCCATACACAACCACTGCATTGATCTTAAACAACACAGGCTTTTTAAGCTAAACAAGAAAACAATTATTACTTTTTTTCTCTCTCTCTTCCTTTAGCGGCTTTTCTCTTGAATCTTTCACTGTAATGGAGATTTAAAATCCATCACAGTTTGGCTATTATTTCTGTGTAAACAGTGTCATGCCCTATTGCACCAAGCAAACAGAGTCAATTTTTTCCATTACGCTTAGCTGTGAATAGCAGGAATGGTAAGAATCGGAGCTAAGGAAAAAATTGTCATTTGCTCATTTGATGGCTTTACGGGGTGAAAGAGTTAAATATGAAATATCACAACTCGTTCTTGTCCTGGTTACAAGACACTTAACCTGAACCTTTTATACTTATATTTCTTTTTCCCTTTGGAAACTAAAAAAATTCAGATGGCAGATCTATTTTTTAAGGATAATTTCATTCTGATCTGTTCTGTTGCCAAACTATGTTTCTATCTAAGAATAAACCCCAGAGCCAACATGTAGATCCTAATTTTTTACTCTCTGTACTGCATCACCTTTTTTGGAACTTCTATCTAGTGCCAACAGTGGTAGTTCTTTTAGCAGTAAATGGCCCACTATTAGACCCTATCAATGGGATGAACTCTAACCTATTGTAGTCCCTGAGTTCTGCTTGTATCATGGGTGCCAAATAATGTGAGAATGTGAAAGTCACTCTCATATATTGTTATACATGGAAGCAGGACAACATTGCATTCTCACATTATTGCTTTATTCATTTGGGAAACCCCTAAAGAACCTTGTTAAACACAACTCCTGCTGAATTGTCTTTGGAAGGGAATTTGGATTGTGTGTGAGGATATTACATCTCTATTGGGTTTAAAATAGGACCTTAAAAGAATTGCATACAAAAACTCTGCATTTCAATGCCATACAAAATGGTCAACTGTGCAGGGTGCGGACCCACCAAAGTCTTTGAGCTATAAAGAACCACTATATCATCTAAGCAACCATAGTTGATGGCTGTCCTAAGGTTACTCCTGATCAAAATTGTTTTGGGGGCACTCTCTTTTAGAGTGTGTGTTTCACCTGATGTGCATATTTGAATACCCTATAGTGGAAAATACAACATCAGCACATTTGTCTGTATGCATAAGTGCCGATCAACTTCTGCGGCACTGGAATTTTTGTAGCCTATGTGGCGGGGGGCCAATAATAAAAGTCACTGCTGGCCATCCCAGTTTTTATACCATACCCATTTTAAACTACACCCATGTTATTACAGAGATTTTTAAGACCATATCCACATTAATGGTGGCAGCACACCAAAAAAAACCCAAATGGATGGTGCTCAATCCATGGATATCATTCATAGATTATATATAAAAAAGTTTATAAAGTAATTTTAAGACATACCCTTAAATCCATGTACCTCCTCCTACCTTATGGATAGCACAGCAACCCCAGAACCCCCTGGTCCACCAGTTGGACAGCTCTGCTTTACACTGTGGAAAACAACTTTGACTGTCCTAAACTATCAACATCTACATAAATAATTAGTTAATCGCCAGCACTGCATGACTGTTGTACAAAACTTTACTACATTATTCACTAAATGATTCTCAGCCCCCACTTAAACAGAGTAAATGCCGTTTGTTCACCAAACCTATATGGTTTCCCTCACATATTCAGTAAAACTTGTGGTTTCACCAGCTGGCAAATAAATGCTCCTTAGTATACACCTAAGGTATTTATTTTTTAAATTTATAATGAATATCAAGCTCTCTAAATTCTGTTAGTATAAATGAACCATTAAAATGTTTTACCCATCTGGCACAAGCCTATTACTATAAGTGCTGAGACATGTAATATTTGGGAATGTAATAATAATTTGTTTCAACTATAAAATTGCAATACCACCATATAATGTATACTTTATTGAAGTGTTATGGCAAGCAATACGTTCTGTGAATAGCACGCTACCTGTTTCAGTTTGTAAGAGCAAATATTTTGCTGTAACATATTCCTTGAGCTTTATGAAAGAGCTCTATGATTTTAAAAGGTCACTATCTAAACCCAGGATTTCTGGATTGGTCTCACTAAACATGTAATAAACCTAGCAGTCTCACTGGAGTTCAGTGGAGAAATATTCAAAGTATTTCACAGTTTTTTTTCCACACAATATCAAAGTGAGGCATGTTTACATATTTTTTAATTGTACATCCCCCATACACCCTCAGCTTCTGACCAAATACAGAGTCTCCACATGCGGTACCTCTTAGTCCATCGAATAGTGGACTTACCTAGTAGCTCCAATATGCACTAAAACGAGAAAACTGTCTGTAGACCTGTTTATTTGACTCTGTAGCACATAGTTTAAATAGGACTCTTCCACAAGGGTCTACCTTTTGGATATATAGAAAATTAAGATTATAAAATGAAAAAATAAAAAACCTAGAAAAACAATATGAGGAAGAACAGGCAGCAGGAGTCATGAAGGTAGCAATTTCTTTTCTCCCATAACAGCAGTAAGGCTGGAGAGAAAGCAGACATGCCATGCTTGAGTGCTCATTCAGTGGTTGGACTCCTGGGGGAGCATGTTGAGGTTTTGAATTTGGAGAGGACAGGATATTCTGTACATAAATATTGTTTGCAAACAGGGAGCTTGAGGTGAGGCATAGTAAATAAGGATAACACTTTTTTTTGTTTGAAATTGACCTTAAAGTATAAAAGAGTAAAAAGTGGAAGTTCTGTCGTATGATATAGGTATGGGATCTATTATCTGGAAACACGTTATCCAGAATCTCAGAATTACAGAAAGACTATCTCCTGTAGACTCCATTATAATCAAATTCAATTTTTCTCTGTGATATTAAAAAAGTGTCTTACTCCTAGCTCCTAGCTAAGATATAAGTAATCCTTATTGTAGGCAATACAATACATTATTAAATTGAAATTATTTTTTAGTAGACAAAGTATTGAGATCCAAATTATGGAAAGATCCCTCATTTACGAGCATTCTGGATAACCGGTACCATACCTGTATATAGTCAGTCTTTATAGTGGTTTTTTTTACATTATTATAAATACAGCCGTTTGGGTCAGGACCACGGAACCCTTAGCCAAGCAGTGTATGTCTGGAACATTTGCAAGCTGCAATGCCCTGCTGCTGTATATTGGTTTTCTCATACAAATTTGAGGACAATAATTGTGTATAGGCCCTGAGTGGATTGCTGCAAATGCTTGCCCCCATAAAAAAAGTAGAGCAACAAAGAGGACTGGTAAATGAAGAAGAAGAAACAAGTAAACTAAATACCACACACATCCAGAAACTAAGGTAATATTAAAGGGATTTTTTCCAGTCAATGAATTGGTAACAGTTGCTAGTTTTATTCCCTGTAAAATGGTTCATTTGCTGTGCCTTGAGCAAATGGGTAAATGTTTAAGCTAAAGCAAATGTTGTGTGATTTTGCTTTACTTTTCAAATTCATCATGTGCTTTACTTGAAAGCACAAAAAAGCTTTCGGTTAGCTTCTGTGTGGACTGGGGCCAGCATCAGCCCATAACCATGAGTGGAATTCATTGACATCCGAGGAAATGAAAGTAGAATCATTTCCTGACATGGGGCACTTCCGTCCATTGGCCTGGTGGGAGTTATTTTTCTTTCAAATAACTAGAAAATTAAACTCGGCACGAGCTGGCAGTCCCCAGGCGCTGAGCTCAGGAATTATTTAATTGTCCTTCAGAAGATATATAGGGAAGGATTGCAAATTTAAAGTATAAGCTTCCTATACCCCCCTGGCTTGTTCTAATGTTTCGGACAAGTGGCCATTTCTTTCCCTTCCTCTCTGAACCCTAAAGCGCTTAGACTGTAGAACCTCTGCATGCACATTGAAGTTTTTCCCTGAGGATTTTGGCAAATTAAGCTATTAACCCTCTGCCCTTGAAACCACATCTTTGGCAGTGTTGTTTTTGGGAAAGAATAACATTTTTCCTTTTTCCCCTTTCATTACTCTTTGAAGTATTTTGTGCATAGTAAATAAGAAAGAAGAGAGTAATGACTGTTAGCTTCAATGCTGGCACGGGTTGATTTCCTAAGGGTACAAGTTCTTAAGCCTTTCTTTAGAGTTTTCCTGAAAGTCAAGCTGTTTGGCCACAGATAGACAGTCGTCCATGCCCCAGTTGTTTTCATTATACTTAAGTCTGCATAGAGAATTGTGGGAGTTGTAGTTCTGCACCAGATGGAACACTAAAAAGTCATGTATTACTGTGACGGTAGTTTTATTCATACTGTATAGTTCTGTAGATGTTCCCATTCATTTTGGATAAACAGATGCATTTGTATTTGAACTGCAGCTTAAGGAGTCATGGCTTATCTTCATCACATGTTACAGTTTGTTACAACTATGAAAATGCTGCTTTCTGCAAAGATGCTAACCCCATACGTAACCCCATGGCATTAGGGTTATAAGGATCCAGTCCTCAGTTTTCTTCTACTCTAATACGCCATTTACTCTAAATTATATTATGAATTAAGGTATCATCATTGTCCATATGGGATCATTATTACCCATATAACATTGGGATAGTCAGCATCCCTGACACATATGGGAAGTGTTGTTGGTTGTCCTGCATTGGTAAACTACCTTCTGAGAATGTGGTGGTTCACATTTACAGGGGATGATCATCCATGCAGGGTGATCCAAGGTGCTTCCTTAAGTATCCATGCATGTTTCTCCCATTCTGCCATCATACAAGTCATTACAAAGTCCTCACCCCTTATTCTTTGTTTGCATATCAAAACAGCTGCTTAAAAAGGTACTAAGTATTACCATTCCATTATATAGTGTTGTTTTTGAGTACCAATTTGAATGTGTTATGCTGACACAGCTATCATTTCCTTACTTGCTTTTATCAGTATACGCAGGTTAAGCTGGCCATACAAGCACTGATACTATCGTCCGAAACCTCGTTTCGTACGATATTCTGTGCGTGTATGGCATGTCGGCGAGTCGACTGATATTGCAGGAAGCTGCTGATATCGGACGACTCTCCGATCGGCCAGGTTAGAAAATTTTGATCAGGCGCCATAGAAGGCGCCTGAGCAAAATCTGCCGTCAGGGCTGAATCGGCAGAAGGAGGTAGAAATCCTATTGTTTCTACCTCCTTATCTGCTGTTTCAGCCCTGACTGTGTGTGGCGGATCTGACGATGTTTCGTGCGACCGAAACATCGTTAGATCGCCACGTGTATGGCCAGCTTAAGTCAATGTAGTTTGGCTCCCCCTCATGCCATACTGGCCTGCTGTGTCTTGTTCTCCCTGCACATTCAGCTTACTCTTTCCTTGTCTCCAGGCCCTTTTCTGTTTGAGCCAATATTTTGCTCATGTTCCTCCTAGCATGTTACTCTTGCGCTCCCTCCTGCTACTTCTCCTTCCTTCTCACTGCCATGTTTGTCAGTGATTGAGTAGTGGTCACGGGAGAAAACTCTTGCCGTGCAAGGCTCTGGAAAAGCATGACTTTCCAACAGTTGTCCTAGCCGCATATCTATTTATTATCTGTGCCTGCTCTCTGTCATAAGGAGTGAAAAATAGCTGCACTATTCAGTTATATTGTATACTATATATAATTTATTGTTATACATTACTCATTCACTATAATGTGATATCTACCTATCAACTGTGTTTGTTGATTATTGATGTTCCAAATGTGTATAGATTGCCTAGGCCCCAAAAAAAAGAAAAGAAAATAGGAAACCTCAGTAAATACTTTTTTTTTTTTACATTTTAACAGGGTTATTTCCCTTGTTTTTTAAGGCTCTTGCTATAAGGCACAGGAAGTCTAAAATTGAAAGGTCAATAAATCAGACATTTTACCTACAAGGATTTGTTGATCTCCCCATGACTTAAAATTGACCTTGATACTTTATTTGGCCAAAGACAAGCGGACCTTGCATGCTCTGACACACACGTAGATGATTTATTTGTCCATGGCTGCATTTCGCTCTGTAATGTTGCCTTTAAATAAGGTCAGATTTTTGAGTTCTTTCCAGTAACGGTTTGCAGGGGCTTAATGGGATGGCGTGTGCTGCTGCTTGTGCCATTTTGGACATAGCTGTAGGTACATTTCTACATGCGTGCAGTCTGTAAGCGAAAGGGCAATTGTCATTCTCTGCAGTGTGACGCGTGTGAAATAATAAGAAGACAGATAAAGACAATCAAACAACTAAAGTGGATGATTTAAATGAAGCATATCACCCTATTACCTGCATAACAATAAGGCACCACTGAGATACTGTGCAGGAGGTGGTGGGGGGAAGAGATTGTTTTATCTTTTTGTCCACCGTATAGTGACAACATTTCAATAAAACATTTCTGTTGTTTTTGGTAGGGCTCTGATTTCTGCACGGCTTTTCTTTTTTTTTTTTTCCTAAGTGCTGTTTTTGTTATCTGCGTTGCTTTTCTGTTGCATATTTAATTAGACAGTGCAAGAAAATAGCGGTTCTGTACATGCCAGTCTCACACTTGGTGGCTGAAGATGGCAGGTGTCCCTAACCATCATCGGATAAAAAAAAGAGGGAATAAGGAAAAATACACACAGGCTTACTTAGTCTTTTTTATCATGGATTTAAATGTCATTTTTCTTAGAAAATAGGCTACTCTGCCAGCATTGGTGTTTGTGATTTGGTAGTATTAAGGTGTTTTAAAGAGGAGGACAGGATAGATCACATATGTAGTAACTGTAACTAAGCAAAATGAAAGAGAATCACCCTGCTTGGCACAATCCTTTATGGTTATATGTTGGCATTGGCTTGGCAAATGTATAGCCAGCAGGTAGTTATAGCCAACTTTGAAGGATGGAATGGAATATAAATAAGAGAGGGACTAAATAGAAAGATAAGGAACAAAAAGTAATAATGATATTAAAATGGCAACCTCACAGAGCAATAGGCTTTTGGCTGTTGAAGTCAGTGATCACAATTTGAAAGCTAGAAAGATGTAGAAGAGAAAGGCAAATATTTAAAAAAAAACTATTGAAAATAAAGACCAATTGCAAAGTTGCTAGAATTTCGGACATTCTGTAACATACTAACAGTTAACTTAAAGGTTGAACCACCTCTTAAACCTGCAGTGCTTCCTTGTGTAACAGTGATCTAAAGGCTGTGCTGCCTCTATTTTGTGCTGGGCACAGTATTCTGTGTAGTACAGAAGCAAGTCCAGCAGCTTTTGGCCATCACTTATGCCAAGAAAAACCCACACTGCATATTTTAGGTATTTCATTCACAGTATCTTCCATCATCATTGATTTTAACTTGATGCTGCTCTTTTGCAATTACTTTTCTCAGCTACTGTCAGCTGGCCCGCAGAGCCATTTCATCATCAATAGCCTCTGTGATCGACAATGCAGGGTTCTGGATTAGTGCCACGGTGGTTGCCCTGTATGGCTAAGTGCTATTGTGCAACTGGAGACAGGTAGAAAAAGAAAGGATTGATTGCCATGTCTGGGATGCTGTCTGCTCTCAGCCTGGGAATTCTTTCATATTGAAGGCATTTAAAGAATTTCTGGGGAGTTGATCTATAATCTGCCTTTTATCCAGGATCATATCAAGGCCTGGCAACAGCAGCTCTTGTGGATCAGTTGTTTGCTTCACTGGTTGCCAGGTTTCCCTTGCAGTGTTGGAATAAGCAAGGCTACGTGTGTTAATTTCCATTGCATCAAATGTAACCTTTCTCATTTTCATTTATTGCTTTGTAAAGAAGGAATGTATCCATATACCTGGCTGTAGGTGACCTTTACTTCTCTCTTACCTAGTACTCGGTGCTTGGACAAAGTATGCATTTCCTCCTGTATCCCTCAGCATTAGTGATGCCTGTTAAGGCTATTGGGAGTCACTCTTTGTATAGAAGCTGGTGAAAACATGATGCAGCCTTAGCTGCTCTTGGGATCTGCGCATGGGAAAACTACAAAACCTTTAGCTATTTAGATTTTTTGCATTCCTAAATGGGTTTTCTTTGTACTTTCTAGGAAAAATTATTTTGAAAAAAATTATTCTTACTCAGTAGCACAAGAGAACCCTAGAATTGCTATCCGCCTTGGTTTTGAACACCAGCTTTTGGTTCAAAGGTCTGAAAAATGGGCAGGCCTGTCCCCTGATTGACACTCAATTCGGCCAATCATGTGATAGCCTCACCCCTACACATTATTGGCCTGCCCCCAATGGCACTAGCACTGCCTCCTGCCAAGATTGCAAAGGAAGGAAAAGTGGCAACCCTACTAGGGTTCCCAAAGAATCAGTAGACAAAACTGACTTGTGCAAAATGAATTGGAAAAATCTGGTGTCAGTACCAATTCCTACCAGCAGATATTTCTTTATGTAAGTAAGTAATTATGTTGGCACATTCTATAATCTTTGCCCTTTTAGGCTAAGGTGGATACAAGCCAGGCAGCCATTGAGATGGACCTTATGAATTATAATTTAAGACCACTGGTTTAAAACATACCATGGTCCATTGCCTGAATTAGAGACCTTTCAATCTTGTTTTTACAGCAAACCACACTTTAAAGGAAAGAAAAGCCCAAAGTATGTATAGGCTTCATTGGTATTAGGACTTAGGCTGCTGTGCCAGTTTCCACATCCAAAAATCTTATGCTTCTTAAGTGTTTCTCTCTCCCCCTTCCTTCCTGTTTAACCTTCATAGGCATTCCAGGTTGTTCCTCCCTTGTTTCTTCTCTAAGCTTGGGGCACACTGCATGCACACTGTGGTAGCTTTAAACCCTGAACTTCAGTCTTAAAAAGAGAAATAATCAGTGATTAATAAAAACCCCTAATAATGCAAATTGTCTGCTTGAGCAAAGAATAGTTATCTCCAAAGTATTCAATGAAGGTTGGATTTTATTCAAAGCATCAGAAATAAGAAATTAAGCAATTTCCTTTAATGTATTGTTTTGTAGATGGCCAAGCATTAGGACAGGTATGTATTCATTCTGAAAAGCCCATTATTGCCCATTAGAAAAAAAAGCTAATTAAATCCTGCAATTTCTTTTATTCAAGCACACAGTACGAAATACTTTTCTAGTCTCCTAAAATGCAGTTTCAGCTGCAAATTTAAGAAAAAAAAAATGTGGAGTCTCAAATTCTGTTACTTTATTACTGTTGTTCGTTTAATGACTATTATATAGGAGGTGATAGTAAATAAACAAGTCTAAGCTGTAATTGTGCTATATTCTTTTGATTGCAAAAATTGCAGAATTTCTTCTTTTAAGTGTGTTTTTGTTGTCTGTGACATTCCAAACATCTTCTGATCAGGTCCCTAACAAAATACTCCTTTACCTCATCTTTCTCTTTGTGAAAATGAAGGGGGTGCCCAAGTTAGAGCAACACAATGAAGGATTAATAATCAGTATCAAGGGGACGGGTGTTATCACAAGAAGTGGGTGGAAGCTTCCATGTTGAGCAATAAGTGTCACATTTGTTTAGGAGGTGCTGGATAAGTAGAAGCAGAACAGCGCAGGAGATAAGGTTGTCTGAAACACATGGCTAAGAAAAGAAAGACATGTTGTATCGCCTGCCAGTTTTTCATGGTGGCCTTCCTGTATTCAGGACTGGAGGGCGTCTTCTGTTTTTGTGAGGGCCCCAATTCTTAAATATATCTTTTGAAAGGCTTCCAGCACTATGCTTTACTTAAACAATTGTACCTGGATGGTGAACGCAGAGTCCCTTTACCATATTTACCTGTCAGTTATATCTACGTGCAGAAATTACATCTGCTTTGTTAATGCATTGTGTTTACAAGTACCATCCAACTTGAGTGACAAGATGTTTTGTTTTCCCACTGAAATAGTATCTCGCTGATTATGTTAAACTCC